>NC_136266.1:112930231-113080231 GCF_964187855.1 Myxine glutinosa
ATCAAAAATATCCTTGATAGCCACATCACTTGGTCACTCATGTCCAAATATTAGCTTCCCAGCTCAAAAGGTGCCTGAGATATTGGCCAAATGAGAAAGAAAATAAATAAATGATTAATAATGAAAATAAAGAAATAATAATCATAAAAAAATTAAATTATTAATCAATTTGGTCAGAGAACACATAAACTACCACTATTTCATCAGAATCTGTAACTTTAAAAAAAAAATTTTTTTTTGTCATTAATCGAATAATTAAATAATTAATCGATTAATTGATTAATTAATAAATCAAAAATATCCTTTGCAGCCAAATCACCTGGTCATTGGCATGTCCAAATATCAGCTTCCTAACTCAAAAGGTGCCTGAGTTAATGGTCAGAAGAGAAAGGAAATTTAATTAATTAAATAAGTACTTAATTAATCGCTAATAATTAAATAACTCCTTAATTAATTGATTATTCAAAAAACAAAAAATACCCTTTTTGACAAAGGACTTGCTCACTATTGTGCCGAAATGTCAGCTTCCTAGCTCAAAGGATGGCTGAGATATCACCCGGACAAACAAACAAGAAAGAAAACAAGAAAGAAAACAAACAAGAAAACAAACAAACAAACAAACAAGTACACATACATTCAAAGTACACCGCCCCATGCCAAATAATTAAATATGCTGCAGCGCGGCATTGCCGGGGCGCCTCCGGCGCCCGGCAATACCGCAGTGCAGCTCATTGAGGCTGCATTGGGAGGGAGAGGTGTACACTAATTGATTGATTAATTGTATAATTAAAATCAATAAAAGATTATCACAAAATATTTTCATAATCAATTGGCTAATCGCATAACTAAACCACTAGTGCTTCATCCGAAGATGTATCTTTTAGAAATTTAATTAAATAAGTCATTAATAAAAAATTAAATAATTAATTGATTACTCAATAAATAATTAATCGATTAATCAATAAATAATTAATAGATGAAATGATTAATCAATAAATAAAAAATATCCTTGATAGGCACATCACTTGGTCACTCATGTCCAAATATTAGCTTCCCAGCTCAAAAGGTGCCTGAGATATTGGCCAAATGAGAAAGAAAATAAATAAATGATTAATAATGAAAATAAATAAATAATAATCATTAAAAAATTAAATTATTAATCAATTTGGTCAGAGAACACATAAACTACCACTATTTCATCAGAATCTGTAACTTAAAAAAAAAAATTTTTTTTGTCATTAATCGAATAATTAAATAATTAATCGATTAATTGATTAATTAATAAATCAAAAATATCCTTTGCAGCCAAATCACCTGGTCATTGGCATGTCCAAATGTCAGCTTCCTAACTCAAAAGGTGCCTGAGTTAATGGTCAGAAGAGAAATAAAATTTAATTAATTAAATAAGTACTTAATTAATCGCTAATAATTAAATAACTCCTCAATTTATTGATTAATCAAAAAAAAAAATACCGTTTTTGACAAAGGACTTGCTCACTATTGTGCCGAAATTTCAGCTTCCTAGCTCAAAGGATGGCTGAGATATCGCCCGGACAAACAAACAAGAAAGAAAACAAGTACACATACATTCAAAGTACACCGCCCCATGCCAAATAATTAAATATGCTGCAGCGCGGCATTGCCGGGGCGCCTCCGGCGCCCGGCAATACCGCAGTGCAGCTCATTGAGGCTGCATTGGGAGGGAGAGGTGTACACTAATTGATTGATTAATTGTATAATTAAAATCAATAAAAGATTATCACAAAATATTTTCTTAATCAATTGGCTAATAGCATACCTAAAGCACTAGTGCTTCATCCGAAGATGTATCTTTTAGAAATTTAATTAAATAAGTCATTTATAAAAAATTAAATAATTAATTGATTACTCAATAAATAATTAATCGATTAATCAATAAATACTTAATAGATGAAATGATTAATCAATAAATCAAAAATATCCTTGATAGCCACATCACTTGGTCACTCATGTCCAAATATTAGCTTCCCAGCTCAAAAGGTGCCTGAGATATTGGCCAAATGAGAAAGAAAATAAATAAATGATTAATAATGAAAATAAATAAATAATAATCATAAAAAAATTAAATTATTAATCAATTTGGTCAGAGAACACATAAACTACCACTATTTCATCAGAATCTGTAACTTAAAAAAAAAATTTTTTTTTGTCATTAATCGAATAATTAAATAATTAATCGATTAATTGATTAATTAATAAATCAAAAATATCCTTTGCAGCCAAATCACCTGGTCATTGGCATGTCCAAATATCAGCTTCCTAACTCAAAAGGTGCCTGAGTTAATAATGGTCAGAAGAGAAATGAAATTTAATTAATTAAATAAGTACTTAATTAAACGCTAATAATTAAATAACTCCTCAATTAATTGATTATTCAAAAAACAAAAAATACCGTATTTGACAAAGGACTTGCTCACTACTGTGCCGAAATTTCAGCTTCCTAGCTCAAAGGATGGCTGAGATATCGTCCGGACAACCAAGAAAGAAAACAAACAAGTACACATACATTCAAAGTACACCGCCGCCATGCCAAATAATTAAATATCCTACAGCGCGGCATTGCCGGGGCGCCTCCGGCGCCCGGCAATACCGCAGTGCAGCTCATTGAGGCTGCATTGGGAGGGAGAGGTGTACACTAATTGATTGATTAATTGTATAATTAAAATCAATAAAAGATTATCACAAAATATTTTCATAATCAATTGGCTAATCGCATAACTAAACCACTAGTGCTTCATCCGAAGATGTATCTTTTAGAAATTTAATTAAATAAGTCATTTATAAAAAATTAAATAATTAATTGATTACTCAATAAATAATTAATCGATTAATCAATAAATACTTAATAGATGAAATGATTAATCAATAAATCAAAAATATCCTTGATAGCCACATCACTTGGTCACTCATGTCCAAATATTAGCTTCCCAGCTCAAAAGGTGCCTGAGATATTGGCCAAATGAGAAAGAAAATAAATAAATGATTAATAATGAAAATAAATAAATAATAATCATAAAAAAATTAAATTATTAATCAATTTGGTCAGAGAACACATAAACTACCACTATTTCATCAGAATCTGTAACTTAAAAAAAAAAAAATTTTTTGTCATTAATCGAATAATTAAATAATTAATCGATTAATTGATTAATTAATAAATCAAAAATATCCTTTGCAGCCAAATCACCTGGTCATTGGCATGTCCAAATATCAGCTTCCTAACTCAAAAGGTGCCTGAGTTAATAATGGTCAGAAGAGAAATGAAATTTAATTAATTAAATAAGTACTTAATTAAACGCTAATAATTAAATAACTCCTCAATTAATTGATTATTCAAAAAACAAAAAATACCGTATTTGACAAAGGACTTGCTCACTACTGTGCCGAAATTTCAGCTTCCTAGCTCAAAGGATGGCTGAGATATCGTCCGGACAACCAAGAAAGAAAACAAACAAGTACACATACATTCAAAGTACACCGCCGCCATGCCAAATAATTAAATATCCTACAGCGCGGCATTGCCGGGGCGCCTCCGGCGCCCGGCAATACCGCAGTGCAGCTCATTGAGGCTGCATTGGGAGGGAGAGGTGTACACTAATTGATTGATTAATTGTATAATTAAAATCAATAAAAGATTATCACAAAATATTTTCATAATCAATTGGCTAATCGCATAACTAAACCACTAGTGCTTCATCCGAAGATGTATCTTTTAGAAATTTAATTAAATAAGTCATTTATAAAAAATTAAATAATTAATTGATTACTCAATAAATAATTAATCGATTAATCAATAAATACTTAATAGATGAAATGATTAATCAATAAATCAAAAATATCCTTGATAGCCACATCACTTGGTCACTCATGTCCAAATATTAGCTTCCCAGCTCAAAAGGTGCCTGAGATATTGGCCAAATGAGAAAGAAAATAAATAAATGATTAATAATGAAAATAAATAAATAATAATCATAAAAAAATTAAATTATTAATCAATTTGGTCAGAGAACACATAAACTACCACTATTTCATCAGAATCTGTAACTTAAAAAAAAAAAAATTTTTTGTCATTAATCGAATAATTAAATAATTAATCGATTAATTGATTAATTAATAAATCAAAAATATCCTTTGCAGCCAAATCACCTGGTCATTGGCATGTCCAAATATCAGCTTCCTAACTCAAAAGGTGCCTGAGTTAATAATGGTCAGAAGAGAAATGAAATTTAATTAATTAAATAAGTACTTAATTAAACGCTAATAATTAAATAACTCCTCAATTAATTGATTATTCAAAAAACAAAAAATACCGTATTTGACAAAGGACTTGCTCACGACTGTGCCGAAATTTCAGCTTCCTAGCTCAAAGGATGGCTGAGATATCGTCCGGACAACCAAGAAAGAAAGCCAGAAAACAAGAAAACAACCAGAGTGAAAACTGAGTACTCTCTTTCAGCGTGCGTCACTGCCGAGCCCCCTTCGGTGCCCAGCAATGACGATTTGCAATGCCTGGAGATGGCATAGGAAAGGTGCGGTGTACAACAAACAACCAGAGTGAAAACTGAGTACTCTCTTTCAGCGTGCGTCACTGCCGAGCCCCCTTTGGTGCCCGGCAATGACGATTTGCAATGCCTGGAGATGGCATAGGAAAGGAGCGGTGTACAACAAACAACCAGAGTGAAAACTGAGTACTCCCTTTCAGCGTGCGTCACTGCCGAGCCCCCTTCGGTGCCCAGCAATGACGATTTGCAATGCCTGGAGATGGCATCGGAAAGGAGCGGTGTACAACAGTTTCTTACTAATCATATTATGTACCTATGTTTTGAAAAAGAAAAAGTTGGTGAGTCTTTGACTATTCTGACTATCTTATCTGTATAACCTTTGGAATGCCCCTCGTAAATGGTCTCATCTGTATCCATTAGTTATATCACATCGATGAGACATAATTAAGAGTACTTTAAACGAATTTCTCTTGGTTTGTACTAAACTCGTTACTTATACCATTCTAGGCCTGCTCTGTGGCCTTCAGGATGGCCTCAATAGCACGTCCTCGCTCGACCATGCTGTACTCAAAATGAACAGATCGAGGTCGAAGCCAATGCCTTATTGGCATTCACTTTGCGGTGACTGAATCTGTCTAATCCATTTAGCTCCCGAAGTTAACAAGGTGTGTGTGCGTGCTTAGGGGCAGATGGCATGGAAGGTTTTTGGGGGGGGGTGGGGGTGGGGTGTTGTGGAGTGGAGTACATCCTTGAAGTATGTTAAAAGGAAAGATATAATCCAACATGGTCTGTTCAACAAATACATGAAATTCAACAAATTACTTATTCAGATTATATTGTATTCCAAAGGAGGCAAATTTTTTTTTGTTATTTTCATTATAGTTGATTCGTTGAGAATTTTTTAAGTTCGAAAATTTGTTATTTTGGTAATACTCTAATTAATTAAATTGCACTTTTTCAACAATATTTACATGAGCAACTTACGATGTAAATACTTGTACTGTCTACACAATAAAGAATGAAAGGTCTGCATGTTTTTGTTTGGCAAATCCTCCTATAGTTTTGAGAGGATCTTGAACAAAACTTAGTATGTACTTACGGGAATGCGGAGTCTCCCGTCCTGCATCCTTCCATTCCAAAGCCTTCTCCCCTGTCCCTAACTGTGTGGACCTCAAAAGTCCGAGGTCTCTGCTTCAACCTCACATATATCTCAATCCAGGCCGCTGCAGATAAACTCAACATCATCTGTTTTACAGAATCCTGCCTCTCGCAGGATGTCCCTGACCCCTTTGTGTCTCTCACCGGTTATTGTCTCTGATTTGATAGGCCTGAGTTGCACATTACATCAATAACTCAATTTCTCAATGGCTTGTACTGATATTACACCTCCCAACCCACCAAGAGTAACTATGACTGCGACTTCCTCTCCGCTCCTACCTCTGGTTTGTCTGTGTGTTGTACTGTCCTCCAAACAGTGGCAAACTCGACCGAAAGCAAACTCAGCTTCTTTCACAAAGTCAGCAACAATTGTGTGTCCGATCTGTCCAACCTCAAAATTGAACATTTAAACTTGTCTCCCTCCTCTAATACGTGGTTGCACATTGCTAAGTCTGTCTATGGAGTATGCTCCCCTCCATTCCTTCCCTCTCTTCAAATGGCACCACAGCCGACTTCACTCGTGTCGGCCTTATTGGCATTCCCTAATTAATTCCACCCCCCCCCCCCCCACCTCAGGTTTGTGCAAGGGACACGTGATGCATCACCAATCCCATTCTGGTGAAACTCCCAAAATCCAGCATTACCGCTTACGCCCCTTCAATCGCTCCTTTTTTCCCCCACCTGTGGAACCAACTTCCACATCCTCTTCCATTATTCCATCCAGGTCTTCAGGACAGCTTCCAGTTTTCCCTTCCTGAGAGTTTGCTTCTGTATCCATCTTGTCAACCCCATATGTCCTCCCCTACCTCTCACTCCTCCCCACATCAATTATTTGTCCAAGTCTACCTGTATTTTGTCCTTCAACCCTGCTGGTGGCATTTCCCAGCTCTCTCTACTATTCCTTTTGTTCTGTTGCATCCTGGTCGCTTCAGTATTCGCGCGCTTCCATGAGGCTTGAGCTTGTATACAAAAAAAAAAAAAATCTGTCCAGCAAAACCAAAATGGTTAACATCGGAAAACTTTGTTATGATAAGCTATCCTCCCACTAAAACTTGACTATCGATTGTGACATCATTATTATTTTCAAAACAAAGATGTAGGGATGTGTTGAATGCTGTTCCTGGTGCAAATGTGACCTGATTTCGTTTCATCATAGCCTGAGCCACAGCAGTCAGAGGACGGGGCTACACTCACCCTGCGGCAAAGTCACCTTCACTGACTCTTGTGGCTGCATTTACAGAGATTCATTGGCAGGTGCTGCTTGGGCCCAACTCTGTGGCCTAAAGCTGCTGTCCTAACGAAAACTGCCCTTCCTGCAGAGAGTAATAAAGTGTCGGCTTCTCAGATCCGAACGAAAGATAAGTGCAGGAGATGAAAGATAAGGAAACTGCCTCATTCGATCCATGATGAGCTTGCAATGGCTTGTCCCCAATATGGAATTAAGGTTGGGTCTGGGAAGTATAAAATTATGGATTTTTTGCCGGATAGTTGGATAGTCATAACCATAAATAAATTTATCTCTTAATTTTGATTCCAATTACTTTTAATGTGCATCGTGTTGGGATTGAAAGGTTAATGATTTGGGAATGGGAGGAGGTCTAGAAGGTACTCGCTGGGATCTTGGGTCACAACTTAGGGAAGGTTCAATAAAGTGATAACTGCAATCAAATGCATGAAGACTTTAACTTAGACATCTCGATCCATGCTGTAAAATTCAGGTTGTGCTGTAATAGTATTAAAGTATTGTTACCGACGTGGCTTGGATGTTATTTACCGAGCGGTTTTATGGTATGACCACGTCTGCACAAGTTACCCGATTGTGCCCGAACGTTGACTAGTCGCGCGATGCTGGCTCAATAAGAAAAAGAAGACACCCGGCTGGATTACAATAACACAATACGACACCAAGGTTTCGATTCTCAAGACCTCCGGAGGAGATTATATTAAGGCGGAAGGTTAGATTACAACTACAAGAGGGACAGCATAGAAAGACAAGCACTTAGACACACTCTTATATTAACCCCGGACAGACGACAGACAAACGGGACAACGGCTGACTCACACGGGGGTTTGATGGCTAGGAAAGGCAGGGTCGATGGCTCCAGGTCCTCCTGGGCTCGGGGCAGGGTACAGTACGGTCCGGTCCGGTCCAAAGATGCGGGGAGGTCTCGTCGCGCTGGGGGTGGCGGTGGCTTCTCTCTCCAAGCTGAGGCGCATCTCTCTCAGCGCTCGCAGGTCCTTCCTTCTCCAGCTGGGGGCGCATCTTACGTCACATCCGGCGCGGGGCCGCGTATATCCGGCGGGGAGTGACACGCCCTCGGCTCGTTAGCTCCGCCCCAGATGGAATCGGCACGTTGCTTCTCATTGGGTGCGTGGGGGGGTTACTGGCTCCGCCCCTGACGAGGAGCTGACAGCCAGCCCCTTCGGGGTAACGCCGTGGAGCGCATGGTCATGGCGGGTAACCGAGCCGGTGTGAGGACGCACACTCCCCGCCCCTCTGTTGTTGTAGTCGTAGTTGTAGTTGTAATTGTTGTTGTAGTTGTTGTTATTGTTGTTGTTTGGGGAAGAAGATGGGAGGAGGTATGGGAAAGGTCCTAAACTCACTACTGATGCCATATAATCACATTCTGGTGCAACGAAGAGTCATAATTAATGGAAACGAGGCCTTAACTGACATAGATTAAGAATAACTAGGAAGATGTCCGAAAGTTGTCTACGTGTGGTGCGGTGGACCTGGGCACGACATTTAATGGGGGAATAAGGGGAAGGTCGGCTCTACTGATTGTTATTTACATGCAATGGGACTAGGGAATGGGGGATTGGGGAAAGTTGGGGAGTATTGGAGAAAATAGGGGAATATTTACAAGCGGATATGGAGGCCAAATTCCATATTCGCAACATTGCACCCTTCTCTACCCTCGGGGCGTCCCGACCCGATAAATTTTTACCTACTTTAGTGTGGCACGCAATGTAGTTCCCTCTACTATTAACTCTACCCTGAGTGCGACAGTTTTACAGATATTCACAAATGAGTAAATATGTCCCCCTGCGACGTTGCACCCTTCTCCTCACAGAAACACACCCACAGGATAACCGAATCCGGAAAGAATCCTCAAACTAAACATACAGCCGGTAGGGAGCATTATTTACAAGACTACGCTGCTATTTACACTACGATCCAGGACCTGTTTTTGGAGGAACACATGCAGATGTTATGCATAGAGAGAGCGCGCTTGCCAACATCGATACACCAACCCACGAGTGCTCTGTGGCCGACGGCCTTTAATAACGTGCAGAGCACCCTTCCCGAGCATCAACAGCACCACCCCACCACCAATCGGTGCAGTCACCATTGTTCATTGGAATAAAAATAAATTCGACAACCCCTAACCCTGCAGGTGTCTCTTGCTCTTCTTGTGGTGCACTTGGTGGTGTTAACTATTAGTGGTTCACCTGTATGGCATAGGTGCCACGTTGATCCATAGGTCCATCCCAGGGTGGTGCTTGGCCGCAAACGAACTGCGGTCCATTGTGGGTGGCCACAAACATTGCGGTCCATATGGTGTATCGATCCAGGCAGCGAACAGCGAAAGTGCAGGCCCACAACTGCGCAGCCAGCACCTCTCTCTCCTCTCTCTCTACCCCAAAGCCAGATCCTCGGCGGTGGGAGACAAAAGAAGAAACAAGTGAGTAAGGTGGTAAGGGCGCAAAAGTGCACGCAATGTAAGGTGTTGCACACTGGGGGCACATGGGAACCAGGTGAGACAGGTACGTTCCTATCGTATGCCCCCCCCCCCACCAGGTAACCTACATGGCCCCTCCCTTACCCCTTACTGTATCCACACAACACAACACTACCCATAAACATCTACTTTACAAATCAACAAACATCCCTACTGTCTTCCCCGTTCCTCCCATAAACCAAATTCGTCTTCTCTCCCTCCTAACCAATCAAATTTGCCATTTTCAACTCTCATCAAAATTTGCCATTTTCAACTCAACATCAAAATTTGCCATTACCAATTCATCATCAGTCCCTCCTAGGGAGGGAGAGATGGAATCACCCCAATGTCTCATCCACTTCGTGATGCGTCTCACAAATCCAACAGCAATTCTCATTTCTGCAACACAAACAAAGAAAACACAGGTGTGGAGTCATCATCATCACCACAGGTAAGTGGCTGCGTATGGTGCGACAGGTTCATCAATCCTAACTATTTCCTAAATGACTTTAACAACTTTACACTACCCGGGGTCTTTCCCCGGCCAAACCATTGGCCCTCTTACACTATGGGTTCTAAAAACCAATTCCCATTGGCCAACCTGTGGTGCTTTTCAATTTGGGGTCTCACTCCCCCGATTCATCTCCCGGTGCCCTCGCACAATTTCTGGGCTGCGGCGTGTACCTCTCCCAGTGGGTCTACCCACCTGCACACCTCCACCACTGCAGTTGCCTCCGAGCTTACCTGCTCCTTACCCTAACCTAACTACCTGGGGAAGGCCCTCTGGCTCTCTCCCCACTCCGTGCCCTCTCTGGCACTGGGCTGCCCGATCCACACCCGGGATCCTCAGGCACCCACTCACAACTACCGGCTCCCAGAGCCCACCTGCGGCCTCACCTGGCCGACATCCTCACAGTGGTGGAGTGCCCAACCAACTACACACACTAACAGGCTACACGCCCAGCCATTTCCACAACACTAATGCACCCATTCACAACACCATTCTGCAACCGCACCACAAATGCCAATATCCAACCACAATTTACCTGCACCCTCTACCTAACACTTACACTACCCGCCCCGGGTACTCGTGAAAGGGGTCCACTCTTCCCCCATCCACACCTTCGCACCATGCACACCACTCCGTACCACTCACTCCAACTCTCTCCACACACCTGTACCTGCACACCTGTGCTCTCACACCTGGTGCCACCTGCACCCTTCTCTCCCCAAGCGCATTCGCGCTGATCCACAACACTCACTACTCATACACTGCTCCACACACCTGTCCAGTTGCACACCTGTGCAATCACACTTGTTCAATCCTCACACACACAGCATCATCTCAGCTAACTACTCCCCTCTGAAACTCGCGCTTCCCAGTCGTCCCTTTTAAACTATTGCGCTCCCTCGTCATTATCATCCACACTAATCTACCTGCGTCCCCACTACAGGTATCAGTCACTAACTAATCTTAACGTCACCTAATGTCATCTTCTAGGGCCCTATCCATATAACCTAACCCACCCGGGCTAGTTTTCACTGCCATACACCCCATAAACTATAGCTCCTTTGCCCCCCACCTGTGAGGGATGGTGGATTTGCCATCCCACCACATCGGGGGTCTCTCACTACCAATTTTGCACATCAAATTTCAACAAATTAAAAATTTGCCAATCACTGCCCATCATCTGCCAATCACTACTGCCAATCCCTTGCCAATCATCAAATTTTGTTTTTCTCTAATTTTGGGTCCAAAACACTAACCTCATCACCCAGTCGACTCACTAATACCTCTCGGTGCGCCAATTCCCGTCCAAAGCCCGGCTTTGTAAAGCCAAGCCATGAATGCGGGTTGTTTTGTGCCAGCGGCTGGACACGTCCCGCATTCGGTGCAGGGACGGGGGCTTACCCGTGCCGAGATCCCACGCATCACCTCGGCGTGGAGCCATCCAATGTCCCGATCTCGACCTGCCGGAATGCCTCAACAAAAAGTGGTCGCCATGACGACCCTTCCTATCCTGCCACCCGCTCCGCCTGGTGGAGCACGGACGCGGCCGTTCAAAGCGAGGCCCAGCACGCACCGAGGGCCCGATTCGGCTATAAGTCGTTCTAAACTCTACCCCGTCTAACGTCGATGCTTCACCTGCATGCTTACATCCCGCAGCCCGTTCCTTGCTCACACATCCAGCTGTGCCCATGCTCCTCGTACCCTTCCTTACACACCCAGGTACCCTCATTCCACTCACAGCCTTGGTCACACACCTGACCACCGAACACTTTGGCACACATTCGTTGCTCGCACACCTCACCAATACACCGCTTCGCGCCCCCTCCTCTGTGACAATCACAGGTGTGCCCTCATTCGCACACCCAACCACGTGCCTCACCACCAACTCCAGCGTGCATTCCCACTCACGCTCTACCATTCCAGGTGTGCATCCTTCCATCCCAGGTGTACATCCTCGCTCACCTGTCACAACTAACTCACGCTCCATGTCACTCTCACTACTCTCACCACCATTCTTGACAGCGCACTCACCCTTACTCTTGACAGCGCACTCTTTCCTCAGGCACCTGTCCGTTACACACCTTTCTCGCGCACACTCTCCCGTTACACCCTCTGTAACACTCACCACAGGTGGACACTCTTCCTTACTTCTGACAGCGCACTCTTTCCTCATGCACCTGTCTGTCACACACCTTTCTCGCGCACACTCCTGCGCACACTCTCCCGTCACACCCTCTGTAACACTCACCACACCACGCTTCCATGTGCTCCCTCGCACACGCGCTACGACCGACTCACTCTCGCCAGCACACTCACTCCTTGGCACGCACTTTTTCCTCACACACCCCAGAGTCGGACTTTCTTGCACACCTCCATTTTCGCACACCAGACCTGTCGCACACTTCACCAACGGCCTCTCACGAACACCCGGGTCTATCTCGACCCCCAAGCTTATTAAATCCCCTGGCGCATCATACGCACGACCATATTGGTCACCACTTACACCGGGTCCTCTTCCTCTTCGCTTCTCCTCCATCACCTGCGAATCCCTCATCCGGTTAATGAGCACATCACGATCCAAACACAGACTTTGGACCAATTCTTTTATCTCCTCTTTTATCTCTTTGTTATCCCCTCTCCGTCGCTTCTTAATTTCGCTCACCCCTTCTTCCACTTCTTCTAATTTGTGCCTCACCTCTTTTATTCCCCGGTACGTCTCCTCAAGCTCATCCTCTAAGGCTACCTTGACCGTTTCCATGTGCGTCCTCACCTGCCGGTCCTTCGTCTCCATTACCTCTATCACCTCGTCCAACCTCGTTGTCAGTCCCTCACGTACCATCTGACATTCCCTCTTCGTCGCTACCAAGTCATCTTTTAGTTCTTTCTGTGTCGCCTTTAAACCTCCTAATACCGCAGTGTTCCTTTGAACCTGCTCCGTTAGTCCTTTTTGTCCCTCCGTCAGCTGTTCCACCTCCTGCGTCAGGACCTCTATGCCCCCTTGTAACTTTACAGTCCCCTTTCTCACCTCTTTCTCCATGTGCTCCTTACAGTGCCTCACCTCCTCGCGCACTCCTCCGACCTCCTCACTCACTCCTCTTCTGATCTCCTCTCCCATCACTTGCATCTCCTGCCCAGATGCCACCCTCATCTGCTCCATTTCCTCCCTGTGAGCATCCAATTTGGTTTCTACCCCCATTCTGACCCCCTCTATCTGCTGCTCCATTTGTTTAACTTCCCTTTCCGCTTGGTCCCTCATGTCCCTCAATTTGCCTTCCATACTGTTTTCTAACCCCTCTAACCCATTTTTCACTCCCTCTATCTGATTCTCCTGGGCAGCCATTCTATTTTCTACCCCCGTTAACCCATGTTTCACCTCTTTTATCCCGTTGTCTAACCCCTCAAAATTATTGTCTAACTTCCCAAATTTCTTGTCTAACTCCTCAAAATTATTGTCTAACCCCTCACTGGTACCCCTCGCTTCGTCCCTCATTACCCCCATTTGGCCCTCTAATCGCCCACTATCAACCCTCATTTGCTCACTCTGAGCATCCATCCGGTTCCCCATTACCCCCATACTGCTTTTCAAACCTCTAATTTGGTCTCCCAATTGCTCACTATTCTTTTCCATTCGCTCGTTAGTCTGGGCCATAAGGGCCTTTATTTGCAAAAAAAACAAGTCCAAATCCACCAGGGGCGCTGTCACGGTCGCCGGCGCGGTGACCAGCGAGGCGCCATTTCGCGCGTCTGCTACTTCGTGCGTGACGGCGCTATTTTGCGAACCTGCCGCCCTCACTGCTTCGCTCTCCTCTTGTCCCTCAATTTGGTCCTGGATCGACCCTACCTCACTCTCCTTTACCGGACCCCAGCCGTCTTGACCCGCCATAGCGCGACTTTCAAAATTCGGTTTTTATTTTTATTTTCGTAAAACAAATTCAAATTTCGCCGTTATAATTTCGCGCGGGAAACGCGCTCCGAATCGATTCTACTTGTTACCAATTTGGGCCTAATAAATTTAGTCCCGGGTTCGAATTCCACTCCTCGACACCAATTGTTACCGACGTGGCTTGGATGTTATTTACCGAGCGGTTTTATGGTATGACCACGTCTGCACAAGTTACCCGATTGTGCCCGAACGTTGACTAGTCGCGCGATGCTGGCTCAATAAGAAAAAGAAGACACCCGGCTGGATTACAATAACACAATACGACACCAAGGTTTCGATTCTCAAGACCTCCGGAGGAGATTATATTAAGGCGGAAGGTTAGATTACAACTACAAGAGGGACAGCATAGAAAGACAAGCACTTAGACACACTCTTATATTAACCCCGGACAGACGACAGACAAACGGGACAACGGCTGACTCACACGGGGGTTTGATGGCTAGGAAAGGCAGGGTCGATGGCTCCAGGTCCTCCTGGGCTCGGGGCAGGGTACAGTACGGTCCGGTCCGGTCCAAAGATGCGGGGAGGTCTCGTCGCGCTGGGGGTGGCGGTGGCTTCTCTCTCCAAGCTGAGGCGCATCTCTCTCAGCGCTCGCAGGTCCTTCCTTCTCCAGCTGGGGGCGCATCTTACGTCACATCCGGCGCGGGGCCGCGTATATCCGGCGGGGAGTGACACGCCCTCGGCTCGTTAGCTCCGCCCCAGATGGAATCGGCACGTTGCTTCTCATTGGGTGCGTGGGGGGGTTACTGGCTCCGCCCCTGACGAGGAGCTGACAGCCAGCCCCTTCGGGGTAACGCCGTGGAGCGCATGGTCATGGCGGGTAACCGAGCCGGTGTGAGGACGCACACTCCCCGCCCCTCTGTTGTTGTAGTCGTAGTTGTAGTTGTAATTGTTGTTGTAGTTGTTGTTATTGTTGTTGTTTGGGGAAGAAGATGGGAGGAGGTATGGGAAAGGTCCTAAACTCACTACTGATGCCATATAATCACATTCTGGTGCAACGAAGAGTCATAATTAATGGAAACGAGGCCTTAACTGACATAGATTAAGAATAACTAGGAAGATGTCCGAAAGTTGTCTACGTGTGGTGCGGTGGACCTGGGCACGACATTTAATGGGGGAATAAGGGGAAGGTCGGCTCTACTGATTGTTATTTACATGCAATGGGACTAGGGAATGGGGGATTGGGGAAAGTTGGGGAGTATTGGAGAAAATAGGGGAATATTTACAAGCGGATATGGAGGCCAAATTCCATATTCGCAACATTATATACATGCATAATAGGGTGGGCTTCAAAAAATCAAAATGCAGATTCTCTCCGGGACATGGTCTATTGTTGTTCCATTTGGTGTCAAAGGAAACTACACCAAATTTGAATGGAATCCAATACTATTTAGGGGTGCCACATCAGTGATGAATTTTCCCCCATGCAAAAATAGGAATTCCCATTTTTTGGGCTGTATATACACAAAATAAATACATAATTATATATATACATTAAATATAATATTAAAAATAAATATATAGTAAATATACATTAAATAATAAATATACATAAATACACATTATACATTATATTGTTGCGGATATGGGATTTGGCCTCCATCCATATCCGCTTGTAAATATTCCCCTATTTCCCCAATACTCCCCAACTATCCCCAATCCCCCATTCCCTAGTCCCATTGTCTGTAAACAACACTCTGTAGCCCCGACCTTCCCCTTTTTCCCCCATTAAATGTCGTGCCCAGGTTCACCGCATCTCACGTAGACAACTATAGGACATCTTGCTAGTTATTCTTAGTCTATGTCAGTTAAGGACTCGTTTCCATTAATTCTGACTCTTCGTTGCACCAGAATGTGATTGTATGGCACCAGTAGTAAGTTTAGGACCTCCCCATACCTCCCCGCATCTCTTCCCCATGAAGGAACTACAACAACAGCAACAACTACAACAACAGCGGGGGCGGCGCAGCGGCCGCGCGGGGAGTGTGCGTCCTCACTCCGGCTTGGTTAGCCGCCATTGCCCATGTGCTCCGACGGGGTTACCACACAGGGGCTGACTGTCAGCTCCTCGTCAAGGGCGGAGCCCGGTAACCCCCCCGCACCCAATAAGAAGCGGCGGACCGATTCCATCTGGGGCAGAGCTAACGAGCCGAGGGCGTGTCACTCCCCGCTGGATATACGCAGCCACTTACCGGAGGTGACGTCAGATGCGCCTCAGCTTGGAGAGAAAAGGACGCCACCTCCAGCGCGACGATACCTCCCCGCATCTCTGGACCGGACCGGGTCGATTCTGCCCCTGAGCCAAGGTGCACCTTGAGCCATCGACTACCTGCCCCTCCTTGCCATCAATCCCTGTGTGAGTCAGCCTTGTCCCGTTTGTCTGTGGTCTGTCGGGGCTAAGATAAGACCGTGTATAAGTGCCTACCTTTCTGTGCTGTACCTCTTGTCCGTGTAATCTAAACGTTCTGCATATCCCATATTATATCCTCCTCCGGAGGTCTTGAGAACTGTAGCCCTGGTGTCGTGTCATTTAACCCAGCCGTTGTGTCCTTTCCTTCATTGATTTAGCATAGCGCGATTCGGCCAACGTTCGAGTGTAATCGGGTAACTTGTGCGAACATGGCGGCCATTCCGCTCGGCCCAGCATAACATCTCAATAAGTCGTGTCCGCAACAATTGGTTGTCAGGAGTTGGATTCGGACCTGGGACTAAATTTGTTAGGCCCAAATTTTGGAACACCAATTGTGTTATATCTGCAACAATTGGTGTCGGGAAGTGGGATCGGTCCCGGAGCGCGTTTCACGCGCTCAAAATTATAACGGCGAAATTTAATTGTGTTTTACAAAAAAAAAAAAAAAACCCGAATTTTGAAAGTCGCGCTATGGCAGACCAAGACGGCTGGGTTCCGGTAGAGGAGAGTGAGGCAGGGTCGATCCAGGACCAAAATGAGGGACATGAGGAGAGCGAAGCAGTGAGGGTGGCAGGGTCGCAAAATAGCGTCGTCGCGCACGAGGTTACGGGCGCGCAAAATGGCGCCTCGCACATGGCCACGTCGTCCACGCCCGCGACCGTAGTAGCGCCGCTGGTAGATTTGGACCTTTTTTCATACAAATGAAGGCCCTTATGGCCCAGAATAGCGAGAAAATGAGGGAGGAAATGAGGGCTCAGAGTGAGCAATTGGGGGTAATGGGAAGCCAAATGGGGGTAATGAGGGACGAAGCGAGGGGTACCGGTGAGAAGTTAGACAATAATTTTGAGGGGTTAGACAATAATTTTAAGGGATTAGACAAGAAATTTGGGAAGTTAGACGACAAATTTGAGGGGTTAGACAACGGGATAAAAGAGGTGAAAAATGGGTTAATGGGGGTAGAAAACAGAATGGCCGCTCAAGAGAATCAAATGGAAGGGATGCAAAAGGGGTTAGAGGGGTTAGAAAACAGGATGGAAGGCAAATTGAGGGACATGAGGGACCAAGCGGAAAAGGAAGTTAAACAAATGGGGCAGCAGATAGAGGGGGTCAGAATGGGGGTAGAAACTAAACTGGATGCTCACAGGGAGGAAATGGAGCAGATGAGGGTGGCATCTGGGCAGGAGATGCAAGTGATGGGAGAAGAGATCAGAAGAGGTGTGAGTGAGGAGGTCGGAGGAGTGCGCGAGGAGGTGAGGCACTGTAAGGAGCACATGGAGAAGGAGGTGAGAAAGGGGACAGTAAAATTGCAAGGGGGCATAGAGGACCTGACGCAGGAGGTGGAACAGCTGACGGAGGGACAAAAAGGACTAACGGAGCAGGTTCAAAGGAACACTGCGGTATTAGGAGGGTTAAAAGCGACACAAAACGACATAAAAAACGACTTGATAGCGACAAAGAGGCAATGTCAGATGGTACGTGAGGGACTGACAACGAGGTTGGACGAGGTGACAGAGGTAATGGAGACGAAGGACCGGCAGGTGAGGATGCACATGGAAACGGTCAAGGTAGCCTTGGAGGACGAGCTTGAGGAGACGTACCGGGAAATAAAAGAGGTGAAGCAGAAATTAGAAGAAGTGGAAGAAGGGGTGAGCGAAATTAAGAAGCGACGGAGAGGGGATAAGAAAGAGATAAAAGAGGAGATAAAAGAATTGGTCCAAAGTCTGTGTTTGGATCGTGATGATGTGCTCATTAACCGGATGAGGGATTCGCAGGTGATGGAGGAGAAGCGAAGAGAAAGAGGACCCGGTGTAAGTGGTGACCAATATAGTCGTGCGTATGATGCGCCAGGGGATTTACGAAGCTTGGAGGTCGAGATGGACCCGGGTGTTCGTGAGAGGCCGTTGGTGAAGTGTGCGACAGGTCTGGTGTGCGAAAAAGGAGGTGTGCGAGAAAGTCCGACTCTGGGGTGTGTGAGGAAAAAGTGCGTGCCAAGGAGTGAGGGTGCTGGCGAGAGTGAGTCGGTCGTAGCGCGTGTGCGAGGGAGCACATGGAAGCGCGGTGTGGTAAGTGTTACAGAGGGTGTGACGGGAGAGTGTGCGCGAGAAAGGTGTGTGACGGACAGGTGCATGGGGAAAGAGTGCGCTGTCAAAGGCAAGGAAGAATGCACGCCTGTGGTGAGTGTTACAGAGGGTGTGACGGGAGAGTGTGCGCAAGAGTGTGCGCGAGAAAGGTGTGTAACGGACAGGTGCATGAGGAAAGAGTGCGCTGTCGGGAGTAAGGGTGAGTGCGTTGTCACGAGTGGTGGTGAGAGTAGTGAGAGTGACAAGGAGCGTGAGTTGGTTGTGACAGGTGAGCGAGGATGTACACCTGGAATGGAAGGATGCACACCTGGAATGGTAGAGCGTGAGTGGGAATGCACGCTGGAATTGGTAGTGAGGCACGTGGTTGGGTGTGCGAGTGAGAGCACACCTGTGATTGTCACAGAGGAAGTGACCGAGGAGGGGGCGCGAAGAGGTGTGTTGGTGAGGTGTGCGAGCGACGAATGTGTGCCAAGGTGTTCGGTGGTCAGGTGTGTGACCAAGTCGGTGAGCGGAATGAGAGTACCTGGGTGTGTAAGGAAAGGTACGAGGAGCATGGGAACAGCTGGATGTATGAGCACGAAAGGGGTAGCGTATGCTTGTAAGCATCCAGGTGAGGCATCGACGATAACCGGGTTAGAGGTTAGGTCGACTTATAGCCGAATCGGGCCCTCGGTGCGTGCCGGGCCTCGCTTTGAACGGCCGCGTCCGTGCTCCACTAGGCGGAGCGGGCAGCTGGATAGGAAGGGTCGTCATGGCGACCACTTTTTGTTGAGGCATTCCGGCAGGTCGAGATCAGGACATTGGATGGCTCCACGCCGAGGTGGTGCGTGGGATCTCGGCCCGGGTAAGCCCCCGTCCCTGCCCCGAATGCCGGACGCATCCAGCGGCCGGCACAAAACAACCAGCATTCATTGCTCGGCTTTACGAAGCCGGGCTTTGGACAGGAATTGGCGCACCGAGAGGCATTAGTGAGTAGACTGTGTGATGAGGTTAGTGTTTTGGCCCCAAAATTAGAGAAAAACAAAATTTGATGATTGGCAAAGGATTGGCAGTAATGATTGGCAGATGATGGGCAGTGATTGGCAAATTTTTAATTTGTTGAAATTTGATGTGCAAAATTGGTAGTGAGCGATGGGCCCGGTGGGTAAGGGTGGCATCCCTGCCACCCTTCCCATAGTGGGGGCAAATGCGCTATAGCTTATGGGGTGTATGGCAGTGAAAACTAGCCCGGGTGGGTTAGGATATGGTGTGTAGGGATCTAGCGAAGATGACATTAGGTAACGTTAAGGTTTAGATAGTGACTGATACCTGTAGTGGGGACGCAGGTAGATTAGGGTGGATGATAATGACGAGGGAGCGCAATAGTTTAAAGGGGCGACTGGGAAGCGCAAGTTTCAGAGGGGAGTAGTTAGATGAGATGATGCCGTGTGGTTGAGAATTGAACAGGTGTGATTGCACAGGTGTGCAACTGGACAGGTGTGTGGAGCAGTGTGTGAGTAGTGAGTGTTGTGGATCAGCGCGAATGCGCTTGGGGAGAGAAGGGTGCAGGTGGCACCAGGTGTGAGAGCACAGGTGTGCAAGTACAGGTGTGTGGAATATATGGAGCAGAGAATGAGTGGTGTGGAAGGAGTTGGAGTAAGTGGTACGGAGTGGTGTGCATGGTGCGAAGGTGTGAATGGGGGAAGAGTGGACCCCCATCACGGATACCCGGGGCGGGTAGTGTAAGTGTTAGGTAGAGGGTATAGGTAAATTGTGGTTGGATATTGGCATTTGTGGTGCGGTTGCAGAATGGTATTGCGGATGGGTGCATTAGTGTTGTGGAAATGGCTGGGCGTGTAGCCTGTTAGTGTGTGTAGTTGGTTGGGCACTCCACCACTGTGAGGATGTCGGCCAGGTGAGGCCGCAGGTGGGCTCTGGGAGCCGTTAGTGTCAGTGGGGCCCGAGGATCCGGAGGACGGACCCGGGTAGCCCAGTGCCAGAGAGGGCACCGAGTGGGGAGAGCGCCAGAGGGCCTTCCCCAGGTAGATAGGTTAGGGTAAGGAGCAGGTAAGTTCGGAGGCAACTGCAGTGGTGGAGGTGTGCAGGTGGGTAGACCTGCTGGGAGAGCTACACGTCGCGGCCCAGAAATTGTGCGAGGGCACCGGGAGATGAATCGGGGGAGTGAGACCCCAAATTGAAAAGCACCACAGTTTGGTCAATGGGAATTGGTTTTTAGAACCCATAGTGTAAGAGGGCCAATGGTTTGGCAGGAGAAAGACCCCGGGTAATGTAAAGTTGTTAAAGTCATTTAGGAAATAGTTAGGATTGATGAACCTGTCGCACCATACGCAGCCACTTACCTGAGGTGATGATGATGACTCCACACCAGTGTTTTCTTTGTTTTGTGTTGCAGGAAGTAAGGATTGCTGTGTGGATTTGTGAGACGCATCACGACGTGGATGAGACGTTGGGGTGATTCCATCTCTCCCTCCTTAGGAGGGACTGATGATGAATTGGTGATGGCAAATTTTGATGTTGAATTGGAGATGGCAAATTTTGATGAGAGTTGGAAATGGCAAATTTGATTGGTTAGGGGGGAGAGAAGACGAATTTGGTTTATGGGAGGAACGGGGAAGACAGTAGGGACGTTTGTTGATTTGTAAAGTAGATGTTTATGGGTAGTGTTGTGTTTTGTGGATACAGTAAGGGGTAAGGGAGGGGCCATGTAGGTTACCTGGTGGGGGGGGGGGGCGTACGGTAGGAACGTACCTGTCTCACCTGGTTCCCATGTGCCCCTAGTGTGCATTACCTAATGTTGCGTGCACGTTTGCGCCCTTACCACCTTACTCACTTGTCTTCTTCTTTTGTCTCCCACCTCCGATGATCTGGCTTTGGGGCAGAGAGAGAGGAGAGAGAGGTGCTGGCTCCGCAGTTGTGGGCCTGCACTTTCGCTGCTTGCTGCCGGGATCGATACACCATATGGACCGCAATTTTTGTGGCCGCCCACCATGGACCGCAGTCTTTTGCGGGCAAGCACCACCCGTTGATGGACCTATGGGTCAACGTGGCACCTATGCCATACAGGTGAACCACTAATAGTTGGCCCCCTGACGGCCACAATTTAGAAATGGATGCGGTTGGCGCCTTTCTTTATTTTTAAAGAAGCCAGAAGGCCAAGTGCACCACACGAAGGCAAGACCAGTGGCAGAACATCAGCCGGCTGCGACACCACCGGTGATTGTTGAACACTTTATTGGTGCACCGGATGGTGCTGACTGTGTTATGGGGTGGTGCTTTTGGTGCTTGGAAGGGGTGCTCTGCACATTATTAAAGGCCTTAAGGCCACAGAGCACTCGTGGGTTGGTGTATCGATGCTGGCATGCGTGCTCTCTCTATGCATAACATCTGCATGTGTTCCTCCAAAAACAGGTCCTGGATCGTAGTGTAAATATCAGTGTAGTCTTGTGTAAATAATGCTCCCTACCGGCTGTATGTTTAGTTTGAGGATTCTTTCCGCGATTCGGTTATCCTGTGGGTGTGTTTCTGTGAGGAGAAGGGTGCAACGTCGCAGGGGGACATATTTACTCATTTGTGAACATCTGTAAAACTGTCGCACTCAGGGTAGAGTTAATAGTAGAGGGAACTACATCTGAGTGCCACACTAAAGTAGGTAAAGATTTATCGGGTCGGGACGCCCCGAGGTAGAGAAGGGTGCAATGTTGCGGATATGGGATTTGGCCTCCATCCATATCCGCTTGTAAATATTCCCCTATTTCCCCAATACTCCCCAACTATCCCCAATCCCCCATTCCCTAGTCCCATTGTCTGTAAACAACACTCTGTAGCCCCGACCTTCCCCTTTTTCCCCCATTAAATGTCGTGCCCAGGTTCACCGCATCTCACGTAGACAACTATAGGACATCTTGCTAGTTATTCTTAGTCTATGTCAGTTAAGGACTCGTTTCCATTAATTCTGACTCTTCGTTGCACCAGAATGTGATTGTATGGCACCAGTAGTAAGTTTAGGACCTCCCCATACCTCCCCGCATCTCTTCCCCATGAAGGAACTACAACAACAACAACAACTACAACAACAGCGGGGGCGGCGCGGCGGCCGCACGGGGAGTGTGCGTCCTCACTCCGGCTTGGTTAGCCGCCATTGCCCATGTGCTCCGACGGGGTTACCACACAGGGGCTGACTGTCAGCTCCTCGTCAAGGGCGGAGCCCGGTAACCCCCCCGCACCTAATAAGAAGCGGCGGACCGATTCCATCTGGGGCGGAGCTAACGAGCCGAGGGCGTGTCACTCCCCGCTGGATATACGCAGCCACTTACCGGAGGTGACGTCAGATGCGCCTCAGCTTGGAGAGAAAAGGACGCCACCTCCAGCGCGACGATACCTCCCCGCATCTCTGGACCGGACCGGGTCGATTCTGCCCCTGAGCCAAGGTGCACCTTGAGCCATCGACTACCTGCCCCTCCTTGCCATCAATCCCTGTGTGAGTCAGCCTTGTCCCGTTTGTCTGTGGTCTGTCGGGGCTAAGATAAGACCGTGTATAAGTGCCTACCTTTCTGTGCTGTACCTCTTGTCCGTGTAATCTAAACGTTCTGCATATCCCATATTATATCCTCCTCCGGAGGTCTTGAGAACTGTACCCCTGGTGTCGTGTCATTTAACCCAGCCGTTGTGTCCTTTCCTTCATTGATTTAGCATAGCGCGATTCGGCCAACGTTCAAGTGTAATCGGGTAACTTGTGCGAACACGGCGGCCATTCCGCTCGGCCCAGCATAACATCTCAATAAGTCGTGTCCGCAACAATATATATACAATATATTATACATACAGTTTTGAGACTTCCTATGATCACTATCTGGGCAATTTTCATGCATGTTTTGTACAGGTTCCCGGGGTCAGGGGTACGCTTTTTTAGTGTGTAATATGTAGGCCTAACTTATTGACTGTGGCTCTTTTGTAGAGAGTGACCCTGTGGAGTAAGAATTAACAGGATTTTACCCACATTCTTGCTTATTTTGCAGATATGGCATGTGCTAGTACCAGTGTTTCATTGAAAACTCGGGCTCAGGATAATGTGTATCTCATTGGGTCCACTTCTGGAGATGCCATCAAAGGTGCCAAGCTCCCGACTGTGCATCAATCTCTTGTCCTGTTTTTCCATCACCTGAAGAAGGAGAATCGCACTGCCCGGGAGAGTGCAACCCTCACCATTGAAGAGGTTGTGAAGTTCTGGGAAAAAGCTCACCTACCTACAACGACGAAGCAGCACTGCATCCATCGTTTGGAGAGGCTATATGAAGAATGGAGGAGCCTCCAAAAAGGTGCAAAGCGAGGTGATGCGACCCAAGAGAAAAAGGAAGCATCCTTCAAGGCCTCCTTGGAGAAGACGTTTGATCTTAGGCATGCAGATTCGGAGGCCATAATCACTAACCCCGAGGACAGGAAGTTTCTTCACGATCAATTCTCAGAGAGGAAGGCTTCAATGGGATCTGCAGACACTGTGTTGGAAGCAAAAACGTTCTTGTGCGTTTGAAAGATCAGCAGCCACGAGATGATTATCGTGAACTCCTAGAACTGGCTGTCATCTACATGGGAGGAATCCCACCTCGTGGAATCCGGATCATGGCTCCAGGAGCAATGCACAGAGCCAGATGGATGGCAAAAGCACTATATTCACTACAGGTGTTCATGTTTCGGTTGAAGAAGCTGCGCTCCAACGCGAGTCGAAAGAATTGACGCGACCAAAGACGGAATTCGTCCGAGTTGCTTTATTGAAACAAAACAGCTCAGGTATTCTGACAAAAGCCCGTTTATCGGGCAGCAATATATATACACATTTATGTCGGGAAGTTTGCCCGGCAAAAGCTATACCGGGCATGCCCGGGTGTCAAGGGCGAGCCTTGGAAAGGCGAGTCTGGACCTGCCCGGGCGTGTTTGGCTGGGGCCTGGCAAGTCGAGGCTGGGCGTGCCCGGGCGCTCTGGACGAGCACTGGAAAGGCGAGAGCGGGCATGCCCGGACGCTCTGGGCGAGCCCTGGAAAGGCGATAGCGGGCATGCCCGGACGCTCTGGGCGAGCCCTGGAAAGGCGATAGCGGGCATGCCCGGATGCTCTGGGCGAGCCCTGGAAAGGCGATAGCGGGCATGCCCGGGAGGTTCGGGCGTGCCCGGGAACAGTGAGTCCGGGCATGCCCGGGAGAGGCGCGTCTGGCCGTGTTCTGGCCGGTGCAAGGCGATTGTGTGCATCCAGCGGTAACCGCTACACACGCCCCTCCAGAATCGACCTGCACCGGCAGGGTCAATTTAAGGGGGGTCCGGATGACCCGGCCGAAGCGACCCCTGGAGGGTCGTAGGGAGGGGTCCGATGTGGTGGTGGGTGGTCGAGCGGGGGGAACTGTGGACGGGGGGCGGCCTTGCCACGGAGGAAGGGCCAACCGTGGTGGTCGGTCGACGTCCATGTGCGCCGGTTTGAGGCGGTCCACAGAGATCCGGTCCGACCGGCCGCCAACGTCGACGACAAAGGACTTGTCGCCCTGTCGCAGGACCCGGAAGGGCCCGTCGTACGGCGGCCGGAGTGGCCCCCGGTGCGTGTCATGACGCACAAAGACGTACTCCGTTGTGCGAAGCGCCGGGGGGACGTAGGACTGGGGGCCACCATGGCGGGACGTTGGCACGGGGGCAAATCGGCGGGCGGCCTCCTGGAGGTCCGAGCGCTGGTGTGCGACGGACCAGGGACTGGTAGCGTCGGGCACGAACTCGCCCGGGGCGCGGAGCGGCTGGCCGTAGACGAGCTCGGCGGCAGACGCCCAGAGGTCGTCCTTGGGGGCCGTGCGGAGGCCCAAAAGGACCCACGGCAGCCGGTCGGTCCAACCGTCGTCCTGAAGGCCGGCCATGAGTGCGGCCTTCATGGAGCGGTGAAACCGCTCGCACAACCCGTTGGCTTGGGGGTGGTAGGCCGTGGTGCGGTGCAGCGTGACCCCCAACGAGCGGGCGACCACGCCCCAAAGTTCGGACGTGAACTGTGGGCCGCGGTCGGATGAGATGTCCGCCGGTGCGCCGAAGCGCGCGACCCAGGTGGCGATGAACGCCTGCGCCACGTCGGCGGTGGTGGTGGAGGTGAGGGGGATGGCCTCCGGCCACCTGGTGGTCCTGTCCACCATGGTGAGCAGGTGGGTGAACCCCCGCGATGGGGGCAGGGGACCCACCAGGTCCACGTGGACGTGGCCGAAACGCCGTGCAGGCACGTTGAAAGGTGCCAGCGGGGCCTGGGTGTGGCGGTGGACCTTGGCCCGCTGGCAGGCCGTGCAGGCGTTGGCCCAGTCACGGACGTTCCGTCGAAGGCCGTGCCAGACGAAACGCGCCGACACCAGCTTCTGAGAAGCTTTCCGGCCCGGGTGAGAAAGGCCGTGGATGGAGGCGAAGATGCGGCGCTGCCAGGAAACGGGCACGATGGGGCGAGGCTGGCCCTGGGAGACGTCGCAGAGCAGGACGGTGCCCGCGAAGGGGATGTCGGCCAGGCGGAGGCCCGTGTCCGCCGCCCGGAGGGCCTGCACCGAGGTGTCGGTGGTCTGGTCGGCCGCCATGAGCGCGAAGTCCACGCCAAGGTGGACCGCGTTCGCGCTGGCCCGAGAAAGACAGTCGGCCACAGCGTTGTCTTTGCCGGCGACGTGCCGGATGTCCGTGGTGAATTCCGACATGGCGGAGAGGTGGCGCTGCTGGCGAGCCGACCACGGCTCCGTGACTTTGGCCATTGCGTAGACCAACGGCTTGTGGTCGACGAAAGCCGTGAACGGGCGGCCCTCCAGGAGGTGTCGGAAATGGCGAACGGCCAGGAATAGACCGAGCAGCTCGCGGTTGAACGTGCTGTATTTTAACTCGTTCGGCCGGAGCTGCCGGCTGAAAAAAGCAAGTGGCTGCCAAACCCCGTCCACCCATTGTTCATGGACGGCGCCCACCGCGTAGTTGGAGGCGTCCGTAGTGAGGGCGATGGGCGCGTTGAGCACCGGGTGAGCCAGCAGCGTTGCGTCGGCGAGGGCCCGTTTTGCACTCGCGAAGGCCGCGTCCATGGCCGCGGACCAAACGATGTCATGCTTGGCCGGCTTGCCCCGGAGGGCCTCGTAAAGGGGCCGCATGAGCTGAGCAGCGCGGGGCACGAATCGGTGATAAAAATTCACCATGCCGAGGAACTCTTGGAGGGCCTTGATGGAACGGGGACGCGGGAACGTGGTGATGGCCTCGACCTTGGTCGGCAGCAGCACGGCCCCGGTCTTGGTGATGCGGTGGCCCAAAAAGTCAATGGTCGTCGTGCCGAAGTGGCGTTTGGCTGGGTTGACAATTAAGCCGTGCTCGCTGAGGCGACCGAACAGTGTTCGGAGGTGGAGGAGGTGCTCGGCGCAGGACGTGCTGGTGACGAGGATGTCGTCCAGATAGACGAAAAGAAATGGCAGGTCGCGCAGCACGCCGTCCATTAAGCGCTGGAACGCCTGGGCCGCGTTCTTGAGGCCAAACGGCATCCTCAAAAATTCGAACAGGCCGAACGGCGTGATGACGGCCGTCTTCGGGACGTCGGCCGCCCGGACAGGTACCTGGTGGTATCCCCGTATCAGGTCAATTTTGGAAAATATGACCCGTCCCGCCAAACGGGCGGAAAAGTCCTGGATGTGCGGGATCGGGTACCTGTCGGGGGTGGTAGCGTCGTTGAGGCGGCGGTAGTCCCCACACGGGCGCCATCCGCCCCCCCCGGCTTTGGCACGATGTGCAGTGGTGAGGCCCACACGCTATTGGAGTGCCGCACGATGCCGAGGTGCTCCAACGCGTCGAACTCGGCCTTTGCCACGGCGAGCTTGGCCGGGTCGAGGCGGCGGGCCCTGGCATAGACCGGTGGGCCCGTAGTGGGTATGTGGTGCTCGATCGCATGCCGCACTGCGACGGCCGAAAACGTCGGCCGTGTGAGGGCCGGGAATTCCGCGAGCAGGTGAGCGAACTCGTTCGCCGTCGGGAGGGCGCACGCCAGTTCGGTCGGCGCGGAGCTGCTCATCGTGCACGCCAGGGAGCTGAAGGTCTCGGCGTTGACAAGGCGACGACGTTTGACGTCGACCAGCAGCCCGTGCGCGCAGAGGAAGTCGGCGCCCAGCAAAGCCATGGGGACGCAGGCGGTCACAAAGGTCCACTGAAAGCGCTGGCTGCTGAAGCAGAGGGTGACGTTGCGCGGGCCGAAAGTGCGTATGGCCGAGCCATTAGCAGCGACCAAAGAGGGGCCGCAAACGGCGTCCCGCCTGTCCTGCTCGGAGGTGGGTATGACGCTCAGTTGGGCGCCGGTGTCACAAAGGAAACGCCGCCCGGACGCTTTGTCCCGAATAAAAAGCAAGTTGCCCGAGTGGCCGGCGCTCATGGCTGGGAATGAACGCCGGCCCGGCCGTTTCCCGACTTGCCGAAAGTGCACGGGGGTCGGCACGTCCGAGCCTTGTGTCCGAACCTGGCGTGGTAATAACACCACGCCTGGTCAGGTGGAGGCCCCGGCCGTCGTGTCGGAAGCGGTCGGTGCGGCGTGGCGGCCGCCAGTTTCACCGGCAGTTCGGCCTCCAACCGTGCAGGGCGCTCGGGCGTCGTGGGCATCGCCTCGGACGGCGGCAGGCTCCAGGTATCCGCGCCGATGTGTTGGCCCGCCGAGGAGATCTTATCGGCTTCCCTGGCGAGGGCGCGGGGATCGGTGATCGACGTGCCAGCCAGGGCGAGGCGTACCGGGTGAGGCAGCTGGCGAAGGAACAACTCGCGGAACAGAAAATCCGGAGAGTGCTCACCGAGCAACGAGAGCATATAGTCCATGCGCTCGGATGGGCGCGTGTCGCCGAGCTCGGGCAGGTCGAGCAGGCGCCGTGCGCGTGCCGCCGGTGAGAGGGCGAAAGCGTCGAGGAGGAGCGTCTTCAGCGCGTCATACTTGTCGGCAGCCGGCGGGTGCTCGAGGAGGCTCAGGGCGCGGGCCGCGGTGGCGGAACCGAGCGCTGCCACGACGTGGTGGAAGCGGGTGTCGTCCGCGGTGATGCCTCGCAGGGCGAACTGGGAGTCCGCCTGGGCAAACCAAACAGCCGCGTGAGCCTCCCAGAAGGTAGGCAGTTTAAGAGTCACTGCCGTGTCCATGTCGGTAGGTCACCAGTGAAGGAGCTGCGCTCCAACGCGAGTTGAAAGAATTGACGCGACCAAAGACGGAATTCGTCCGAGTTGCTTTATTGAAACAAAACAGCTCAGGTATTCTGACAAAAGCCCATTTATCGGGCAGCAATATATATACACATTTATGACGGGAAGTTTGCCCGGCAAAAGCTATACCGGGCATGCCCGGGTGTCAAGGGCGAGCCTTGGAAAGGCGAGTCTGGACCTGCCCGGGCGTGTTTGGCTGCGGCCTGGCAAGTCGAGGCTGGGCGTGCCCGGGCGCTCTGGACGAGCACTGGAAAGGCGAGAGCGGGCATGCCCGGACGCTCTGGGCGAGCCCTGGAAAGGCGATAGCGGGCATGCCCGGACGCTCTGGGCGAGCCCTGGAAAGGTGATAGCGGGCATGCCCGGATGCTCTGGGCGAGCCCTGGAAAGGCAATAGCGGGCATGCCCGGGAAAGACGAGACCGGGCGTGCCCGGGAACAGTGAGTCCGGGCATGCCCGGGAGAGGCGCGTCTGGCCATGTTCTGGCCGGTGCAAGGCGATTGTGTGCATCCAGCGGTAACCGCTACACGGTCAGAGTTCCACTTGACACTTCGAGAGGCGAGAGAACTCCGAGCCTTCAACATTTTTGTCTGCCTTGTGTATGTACAGGCTTGGTTTCGGGCTCCACAAGCTATTGAGGCTCCCCTGAATGACATTAACCTCTTCAAGAAGTTGGAAAAGTTTGAACAAATGAATCAGAAGATGGCTCAGGCAGCCTTGAAGGCACTTGGCCGCCACACGTGGTACATGAGCCCAGTACTAGTGGCATTTGCATTCTTTGACACCAGAATTGACAAAGAAAGCAAGATCAATATGATTGAAGCATTGAAAAATGACGGTGAAAACCCCTCTCCAAAGAGACCAGCTATCAAACGAGGAACCGCCCTGTCAATCGCTGGCCTCATAACAAAACACACCAAGCATTTCTTCAGCATCCTAGGGACCCCAACTGATTGGATGGATAAGGATCCTGGTTCATGGGAGCAAGAAACCAGCTTTCAGGAAGCAAAGAAAGCCGCCAGTGGCTTAGTCGTGGTGAACGACAGGGCAGAAAGGGGTGTCACATTGGTACAAGACTACAATAAGCTCCTTACAAAGGATGAAGAGCAAAAGCAAGCTCTGCTCCAAGTTGTTGCTGCTCACAGGAAGATGTACCCCGATGCCAAGAAGGCAACAGTGGTGAAACAGGCCCAGAAATAGGAGTTACATTTCTCATTATATTTGGGTTTTTTCATATTATGTGATATGGTGTCTCTTCATTTTATGAACTGAACATTTGGATTGTTATCATTGAATTTGAGTTTTCATAGCAATATAGTGCTATTTGTGCAGCTATTGTAACTTGTGTTTGCTAGAATACAAAGAAAGTGAGTGGAGGGTGGATTTTCATAAAACAAACTTCTGGTTTTGCTTTCGATCCATAGATAGAAAAGTTTTGTAGACACCTTTAGTTTGAAGGCTGATGTGGCACCCATAAATAAAATCAGATTGCTTTCATATTTGGTGTCTTTTCATTTTGGAGCAAAAGGAACAACATAAAGCCATGTCCCAGTAAATATTTAAAAAAAATTATTTTGAGCACCACCCTAATGCATAAAGCACATACATGGAAACATGGATTTATTCCCAACTAGCCGAAAGCACCCGGCATTGCCCGGGTTCTTTTTGAATGAATTTACTACTATAATTCAGCTTTTACTTGCGGCCGTAGAAGATTGACTACTATAATTCAGCTCAGCTTTTAATTGCGAAATGGGCCCAGCCCGGCCGAAGTGGCCTCGACCAGCCTCGCCACCTAGCCTATAACCTTCCCGGGGCCTGTCCCGACATTTTTGGTTCTTTTTGAATGAATTTACTACTATAATTAAGCTTTTACTCGCGGCCGTAGAAGATTGACTACTATAATTCAGCTCAGTTTTTAATTGCGAAAAGGGCCCAGCCCGGCCGAAGCGGCCTCGACCGGTCTCGCCACCTAGCCTATAACCTTCCCGGGGCCCGTCCCGACATTTTTTGTTTTAGAGCTTTCCTCCTATCTTTCACCGTTCAGGAGATTAGCGCGTGCAGACAAACAAACAAACTAACAAAAACTTTCTTTTATATATATTACCAATATAAATCAGTAAAGCAGTCTTCAACATCCCATTTTACGGCACAAAGTTACACGACACGAAATTATGCTGACATTAACTTATACTCTGAATAGTATGATAGTTTTCAGGAGAGAACTGCCTCGAATGATCATAGATAGCCTGATTAAAAGTCAAAATCTTCTTCTTCTTCACAATTAGCCGTGCCGTCGCATCAGGAAATCGACCTCCAAATCCATACTGTCTACGGGTTACATCGTGGTATGATTTAACTCAAACGGCGAATAATTTCTACAAATATACCGGAGTGATGCGTCCTTGGTGGTTGTAGTAATACAAATCGAGATGGTTTCATGCTAAACCAATGGCCGAAAGATCTGAGGGTTGCCAGAAATTAGACGAGGTTTGTCTGATATACACGAGTGTGGATTGGGCCGGAAAATGTTCGCTTTTGCTGCTCGGAACATTTTACAGAGAACTGTTATGAAGCAATTGAGAGAGCGTGCCAGCCGTGCCATTCCCACAATTAAGCAGAAGAAACAGCCATCGCTCGACACCAACACCATCTCCACCGAACTACCAGCCAGTGTTGGCCTGCTGGTGACTGATCACACCTCACCATCACCTCACTCCTCCTCCATTGGGGCGGGACATCGACATGACATGACACTACACAACACAGCACGACGACACAGGACAGACAGGATGGTGGGACATAACACATCACAACCACAGACACAAATGGCATCCCAAGAAAGTATGAAACGGGACGATCTTATAACATACAGGACATTAGGTCAGCCTGCTACGGTGGGACAAAACATTCATTGCCATTTCGTCAGCAGTGGCCGAGTGTGCCAGGGCGGTGCCCGAGGTGTGACGTACTGTGCCGTGTTCGTGCTGTGTCGTGCCTTGTTCGTGCTGTATTTCTTCTGGAGTAATATAACTGATTTGTCAATTAATATAAAATCCCTGATAAACCGTCAATTGAACAAAAAAACAAAACCGAACAATCTGTAGAAAACATACAACCGGCATTTTCATCTTCATTACTAATACCGCTATCTTCACGAGCACCATGATCATCTGAATTGATCACATAAGGCTCGAAACGATATGGCTCCACAATTCCCCCGAAAGCGTTTCCATCACTAATTTTGTTTCCAATAGTTTCTTCAAAATCCCACTGACCAGTTTCTACATACCAATAACCTTCAGAGTTGCTAATGACGGTGAAATCAATATCCGAATCCGTGCTCGACATGCACTGTTTCTCTATGTACAGCCACCATTTGGATCAAGATGAGTTCATAGTGTGACGTCATTGGCGAAATCGAAAATCGACACTCTAGGGCTTTTTTCAACACTTTCTGATTGGCCAAAAAAAATCAAAAATTCTTTTCCTTCAAATGAGACCATGATCAATGATTTTCAATGGTTTTTCAGGGAAAAAAAAATTGCATTCACGTTCCCCATTAAGTCAACACCAGGCTCGTGACTGCTGACAAAGACAAACAAGAGAAATGCCAGATTTTCATACAGGAATGGTTTCATTGAAGCATTTGTAGATTCTCCACCCAAAACAAGAAGTACAGTCATGGCCAAAAATATTTGCACCCTTGCACTTTTTTTCAAATAACGCACAATTTTATTTAAAAACAAGTTGAAATAAAATTGACAAAAGCATTTGTTCTCCACAATTCTTTATTTCATTGTTAATATTACAGAACCTTTGTTTTTGATTCAGAACTTAATATATCCTATTAAATCAGAAAATAAAAAAAATGGCTGACAAAATTATTGACACCCGAGATTTAATATTTGGAAGCATAGCCTTTGGACAAAATAACTGCAGTCAAGCACGTCCTATAGCCATGAATGAGCTTCCTTCACCTCTCTACTGGCAGTTTGGCCCACTCTTCTTGTGCAAACTGCTCCAGTTCTCACAAATTTGAAGGGTGCCTTCTCCCAACTGCTGTTTTCAGATCTCTCCACAAGTGTTCAATGGGATTTAGATCAGGACTCATTGCTGGCCACTTCAGAACAGTCCAGCGTTTTGTCTTCAACCATTCCTGAGTGCTTTTTGAAGTGTGTTTGGGGTCATTGTCCTGCTGCAAGACCCATGACCTTCGACAGAGACCCATCTTTCTGACACTTGGTTGAACATTGCATTCCAAAATGCCTTGGTAATCTCCTGATTCCATGATGTCATGCACACATTCAAGTTACCCAGTGCCAGAGGCAGCACAGCAACCCCAAAACATCACTGAACCTCCTCCATCTTTAACTGGAGGGATGGTGTTCTCTTCTTTGAAGGCTTCATTTTGTTTTCTGTAAACATGGAGATGATGTGCTTTACCAAAAAGCTCTAATTTGGTCTCATCTGTCCACAGGACATTCTCCCAGAAGGATTTTGGCTTGTTCCGGTGTGTTTTGGCAAACTCCAGTCAGGCTTTCTTATGTCTCTCTCTCTTAGCAGCGGCGTACTCCTGGGTCTCCTACCATAAAACCCCCTTTCATTGAGTTGGTGAAGGATGGGGCGAGTTGATACTGTCGTACCTTGTGTCTGAAGATCAGTTTGAATCTGTTTGGAAGTTGATTGAGGTGTTTTCTCCACCATTCGAACAATCCTTCGCTGCAATCTTCGATCACGTTTTCTCTTGCGGCCACGTCCTGGGAGGTGTGCTACAGTGCCATGGGTCTTAAACTTCCTGATAAAATTGCGTACGGTGGACACAGGAACATCAAGGTCTTTGGAGATGGACATGTAGCCTTGAGATTGTCCGTGCTTGGCTACAATCTTGTGTCTGACCTCCTCAGACAATTCTCTGGTTTTCTTTCTTTTCTCCATGCTCATTGCCGTAAACACAGTGACACAAAACAGCAGAATGACTCCTTTTCTCTGTTCAAACTGGTTGAATGAGTGATTTTTATATTGCAGGCACCTGCAACTCACCACAGGTGAGCTCACTTCCAAAGTAAAGAAGAATCACCTGCTTGAAAGATAATTATTTATAACAACTTCTAAAAGGTGCCATTAATATTGTCCGGGCCATTTTAGGATTTCTGTGTGGAATAAGCTAATATTTCGTAATTTTTTCAGCTTTTTTGTTTTGTTCCACTGCAAACCAAAGAAATGCATGTGTGGATACCAAAATATTTTTTCATTTCAACAATTTTCTGGAAGAAATGGTGCACCTTTATAATAATAGAGCAAACGTATATGGTTATGTCTGTTTATCTGTGACCAAAACGTCTTGATCTTTTTCGAAAAGATTTATACCAAAACACAGTCCGTGAACTCTTAATTACCCTCAAGACCCCAAAGACCCCGAAGACCCAAAACACCCCAAAGACCCAAAATACCCTTAAAGGCCCTGAGGATCCAAAAGACCCTGAAGACCCAAATGTCCCTGAAGACCCAAAATACCCTGAAGACCCAAAACACCCTTAAAGGCCCTAAGGATCCAAAATACCATGAAGACCTAAATGGCCCTGAAGAATACAAAACACCCCGAAGACCCAAAACACCCCAAAGACCCAAAATACACTGAAAACCCAAAACAGCCCGAAGACCCAAAAGACATGGAAGACCAAAAAGACCCCAAAGACCACAAAGACCCTTGAAGACCCAAAACATCCCAACTACCGAAAATATTCTTAAAGACTCAGAGGAATCAAAAGACCCTTAACACCCAAAAGCCCCTGAAGACCCAAAAGACCCTGAATACCCAAAACACCCAAGGCCCATAGGATCCAAAAGACCTCAAAGACCCAAATGGCCCCAAAGACCCAAAACACCCCGAAGACCCAAAATACCCGGAAGACCCCGAAGAAACAAAATACTCCGAAGACCCAAAATACCCTGAAGACCCAATACCCCGAAGACCCTAACTACGCAAAGGACCCAAAACACCCAGAAGACCCAAAATATGCTGAAGACCCAAAATACCCCAAAGACTCAAAACACCCCAAAGACACAAAATACCCTGAAGACCCAGAAGACCCAAAAGACTCCGAAGACCCAAAAGACCCCGAAGACCAAAAACACCCTGAATACCCAAAACACCCCGAAGACCCAAAATACCCCGAAGACACAAAAGATCCCGAAGATGTATAAAGACCCCGAACACCCAAAACAAGCCAAAGACCCAAAACACCCCGAAGACCCAAAATACATGGAAGAAACAAAAGACCCTGAAGACCCCAAAGACCCAAACACCCTGAAGACCTAAAACACCCTTAAATATCCTTTAGACCCAAAATACCATTAAATACCCCGAATAATCAAAATACGCCAAAGATCCTTAAAGACCTAGAGGAATCAAAAGACCCTTAAGACTCAAAAGCCCCTGAAGATACCGAAGACCCAAAATACCCCGAAGACCACAAATACCCTGAAGCCCCAAAACAACCCAAAGACCCAAAATACCCTTAAAGGCCCAGAGGATCCAAAAGACCCTGAAGACCCAAAACACCATGAATACCCAAAAGACACTGAAGACACAAAAGACCCCGAAATGGTCAAAGATGCCGATCCCTCTGAAACGATGTGTGGTGAGGCGCGCGGGGCCGAGTCACGCTAGTTATTTGAAAAAAGTGCAAGGGTGCCAATATTTTTGCCACGACTGTGTTGTCATGGGTTATTTCTGTGTGCGTTATCATAGGTCATTTCTGTGTGTGTTATAATGGGTTATTTCTGTGGGTTATTATACATGGATTATTTATCTGTTATCATGGGTCATTTCCTCGGGTTATCATGGGTCACAGTTATGTTGTCATGCGTAATTTCTGTACACAAATAAATATATATATATATATATATATATATGTATATATATATAATATATATATATATATATATATATATATATATATATATATATATATATATATATTGTTACGGACACGACTTAGATGTTGCTTGACCGAGCGGAATGGCCGCCATGTTCGCACAAGTTACCCGATTACACTCGAACGTTGGCCGAATCGCGCTATGCTAAATCAATGAAGGAAAGGACACAACGGCTGGGCTAAATGACACGACACCAGGGGGACAGTTCTCAAGACCTCCCGAGGAGGATATAATATTGGTTATGCAGAACGTTTAGATTACACGGCACAGAGGTACAGCACAGAAAGATAAGCACTTATACACGGTCTTATCTTATTCCCGACAGACCACAGACAAACGGGACAAGACTGACTCACACAGGGATTGATGGCAGGGGAGGGCAGGCAGTCGATAGCTCAAGGTGCACCTTGGCTCAGGGGCAGAATCGACCCGGTCCGGTCCAGAGCGGCGGGGAGGTATTCAGCGCTTGGAGGTGGTGTCCTTTCTTCTCCAAGCTGAGGCGCATCTCACGTCACCTCCGTCTTCCTGCGCATGTCCAGCGGGGAGTGACACGCCCACGGCTCGTTAGCTCCGCCCCAGATGGAATCGGTCCGCCGCTTCTTATTGGGTGCGGGGGGTTACTGGGCTCTGCCCTTGACGAGGAGCTGACAGTGAGCCCCTGCGTGGTAACCCCGTCGGAGCACATGCTCAATGGCGGCTAACCAAGCCGGAGTGAGGACACACACTCCCCGCGCCGCCGCCGCACCGCCGCCGCTATTGTTGTTGTTGGTGTTGTTGTTCCATGAGGAAGAGATGCGGGGAGGTATTGGGAGGTCCTAAACTTACTAACGGTGCCATACAATCACATTCTGGTGCAACGAAGAGTCAGAATTAATGGAAACGAGTCCTTAACTGACATAGACTAAGAATAACTAGCAAGATGTCCTATAGTTGTCTACGTGAGATGCGGTGAACCTGGGCACGACATTTAATGGGGGAAAAAGGGGAAGGTCGGGGCTACAGAGTGTTGTTTACAGACAATGGGACTAGGGAATGGGGGATTGGGGATAGTTGGGGAGTATTGGGGAAATAGGGGAATATTTACAAGCGGATATGGATGGAGGCCAAATCCCATATCCGCAACATTGCACCCTTCTCTACCTCGGGGCGTCCCGACCCGATAAATTTTTACCTACGTTAGTGTGGCACTCAGATGTAGTTCCCTCTACTATTAACTCAACCCTGAGTGCGACAGTTTTACAGATGTTCACAAATGAGTAAATATGTCCCCCTGCGACGTTGCACCCTTCTCCTCACAGAACCACACCCACAGGATAACCGAATCGCGGAAAGAATCCTCAAACTAAACATACAGCCGTTAGGGAGCATTATTTACACAAGACTACACTGATATTTACACTACGATCCAGGACCTGTTTTTGGAGGAACACATGCAGATGTTATGCATAGAGAGAGCACGCATGCCAGCATCGATACACCAACCCACGAGTGCCATGTGGCCCTACGGCCTTTAATAATGTGCAGAGCACCCCATCCAAGCACCAACAGCACCACCCCATAACACAGTCAGCACCATCCGGTGCACCAATAAAGTGTTCGATAGTCACCGGTGGTGTCGCAGCCGGCCGATGTTCTGCCGCTGGTCTTGCCTTCATGTGGTGTACTTGGCCTTCTGGCTTCTTTAAAAATAAAGAAAGGCGCCAACCGCGTCCATTTCTAAATTGTGGCCGTCAGGGGGGCCAACTAATAGTGGTTCACCTGTATGGCATAGGTGCCACGTTGACCCATAGGTCCATCAACGGGTGGTGCTTGGCCGCAAAAGAACTGCGGTCCATGGTGGGCGGCCACAAAAATTGCGGTCCATATGGTGTTTCGATCCAGGCAGCAAGCAGCGAAAGTACAGGCCCACAACTGCGGAGCCAGCACCTCTCTCTCCTCTCTCTCTGCCCCAAAGCCAGATCCTCGGAGGTGGGAGACAAAAGAAGAAGACAAGTGAGTAAGGTGGTAAGGGCGCAAAAGTGCATGCAATACAAGGTGATGCACGCTGGGGGCACATGGGAACCAGGTGAGACAGGTACGTTCCTACCGTACGCCCCCCCCCTCCACCAGGTAACCTACATTGCCCCTCCCTTACCCCTTACTGTATCCACAAAACACAACACTACCCATAAACATCTACTTTACACATCAACAAACGTCCCTACTGTCTTCCCCGTTCCTCCCATAAACCAAATTCGTCTTCTCTCCCTCCTAACCAATCAAATTTGCCATTTCCAACTCTCATCAAAATTTGCCATCTCCAATTCAACATCAAAATTTGCCATCACCAATTCATCATCAGTCCCTCCTAAGGAGGGAGAGATGGAATCACCCCAATGTCTCATCCACGTCGTGATGCGTCTCACAAATCCAACAGCAATTCTCATTTCCTGCAACACAGAACAAAGAAAACACAGGTGTGGAGTCATCATCATCACCACAGGTAAGTGGCTGCGTATGGTGCGACAGCTTCATCAATCCTAACTATTTCCTAAATGACTTTAACAACTTTACATTACCCGGGGTCTTTCTCCTGCCAAACCATTGGCCCTCTTACACTATGGGTTCTAAAAACCAATTCCCATTGGCCAAACTGTGGTGCTTTTCAATTTGGGGTCTCACTCCCCCGATTCATCTCCCGGTGCCTTCGCACAATTTCTGGGCTGTGACGTGTAGCTCTCCCAGCAGGTCTACCCACCTGCACACCTCCACCACTGTAGTTGCCTCCGAGCTTACCTGTCCTTACCCTAACCTAACTACCTGGGGAAGGCCCTCTGGCGCTCTCCCCACTCGGTGCCCTCTCTGGCACTGGGCTACCCGGGTCCGTCCTCCGGATCCTCGGGCCCCACTGACACTAACGGCTCCCAGAGCCCACCTGCGGCCTCACCTGGCCGACATCCTCACAGTGGTGGAGTGCCCAACCAACTACACACACTAACAGGCTACACGCCCAGCCATTTCCACAACACTAATGCACCCATCCACAATACCATTCTGCAACCGCACCACAATTGCCAATATCCAACCACAATTTACCTATACCCTCTACCTAACACTTACACTACCCGCCCCGGGTACTCGTGAAAGGGGTCCACTCTTCCCCCATCCACACCTTCGCACCATGCACACCACTCCGTACCACTTACTCCATGTACTCCACACACCTGTACTTGCACACCTGTGCTCTCATACTTGGTGCCGCCTGTACCCTTCTCTCCCCAATCGCATTCGCGCTGATCCACAACACTCACTACTCATACACTGCTCCACACTGCTCCACACACCTGTCCAGTTCTCACACAGCATCATCTCATCTAACTACTCCCCTCTGAAACTTGCGCTTCCCAGTCGTCCCTTTAAACTATTGCGCTCCCACGTCATTATCATCCACACTAAACTACCTGCGTCCCCACTACAGGTATCAGTCACTAACTAAACTTAACGTTACCTAATGTCAATCTCTTCTAGATCCCTACAATATAACCTAACCCACCCGGGCTAGTTTTCACTGCCATACACCCCATAAACTATAGCGCATTTGCCCCCCCATGGGAAGGGTGGCAGGGATGCCACCCTTACCCACCGGGCCCATCGCTCACTACCAATTTTGCACATCAAATTTCAACAAATCAAAAATTTGCCAATCACTGCCCATCATCTGCCAATCATTACTGCCAATCCTTTGCCAATCATCAAATTTTGTTTTTCTAATTTCGGGGCCAAAACACTATCCTCGTCACACAGTCTACTCACTAATGCCTCTCGGTGCACCAATTCCTGTCCAAAGCCCGGCTTCGTAAAGCCGAGCAATGAATGCGGGTTGTTTGGTGCCAGCGGCTGGATACGTCCCGCATTCGTGGCAGGGACGGGGGCTTACCCGGGCCGAGATCCCACGCACCACCTCGGCGTGGAGCCATCCAATGTCCCGATCTCGACCTGCCGGCACGTCTCAATAGAAAGTGGTCGCCATGACGACCCTTCCTATCGGGCTGCCCGCTCCGCCTAGTGGAGACCGGACGCGGCCGTTCCAAGCGAGGCACAGCATGGATCGCGTACGGCGGTTCTTTCGAAACCGCCGTGGTTCGGATCCCCGCTGGTCCACGCGGCACGCGAAGCTGCCCGACGCGCACCGAGGGCCCGATTCGGCTATAAGTCGTTCTAACCTCTAACCCGGTTACCGTCGATGCCTCACCTGGATGCTTACAAGCATACGCTACCCCTTTCTTGCTCATACATGCAGCCGTGTCCATGCTCCTCGTCGTACCTTTTCTTACACACCTCGGTACACTCATTCCGCTCACCGACTTGGTCACACACCTGACCACCGAACACCTTGGCACACATTCGTCGCTCGCACACCTCACCAACACACCTCTTCGCGCCCCCTCCTCGGTCACTTCCTCTGTGACAATCACAGGTGTGCCCTCACTCGCACACCCAACCACGTGCCTCACGACCAATTCAAGTGTGCATTCCCACACACGCTCTACCATTCCAGGTGTGCTTCCTTTCTCACCTGTCACAACCAACTCACGCTCCGTGTCACTCTTACTACTCTCACCTCCACTCTTGACAACGCACTCACCCTTACTCCCGACAGCGCACTCTTTCCTCATGCACCTGTCCGTTACACACCTTTCTCACGCACACTCTCCCGTTACACCCTCTGTAACACTCACCACAGGTGTACACTCTTCCTTACTTTTGACAGCGCACTCTTTCCCCATGCACCTGTCCGTCACACCTCTTTCTCGCACACCCTCTCCCGTTACATCCTCTGTAACACTCACCATAGGCGTGCATTCTCCCTTTACACCCTCCGTAACACTCCTCACTACGCGCTCCCATGTGCTCCCTCGCACACGCGCTACGACCGACTCACTCTCGACAGCACCCTCACTCCTTGGCACGCACTTTTTCCTCACACACCCCATGGTCGGACATTCTCGCACACCTCCTTTTTCGCACACCAGACCTGTCGCACACTTCACCAACGGCCTCTCACGAACACCCGGGTCCATCTCGACCCCCAAGCTCATTAAATCACCTGGCGCATCATACGCACGACCATATTGGTCACCACTTACACCGGGTCCTCTTTCTCTTCGCTTCTCCTCCATCACCTGCGAACCCCTCATCCGGTTAATGAGCACATCATCACGATCCGAACACAGACTTTGGACCAATTCTTTTACCTCCTCTTTTATCTCTTTCTTATCCCCTCTCCGTCGCTTCTTAATTTCGCTCACCCCTTCTTCCACTTCTTCTATTTTCTGCTTCACCTCTTTTATTTCCCGGTACGTCTCCTCAAGCTCGTCCTCCAAGGCTACCTTGACCGTTTCCATGTGCGTCCTCACCTGCCGGTCCTTCGTCTCCATTACCTCTGTCACCTCGTCCAACCTCGTTGTCAGTCCCTCACGTACCATCTGACATTGCCTCTTTGTCGCTATCAAGTCGTTTTTTATGTCGTTTTGTGTCGCTTTTAACCCTCCTAATACCGCAGTGTTCCTTTGAACCTGCTCCGTTAGTCCTTTTTGTCCCTCCGTCAGCTGTTCCACCTCCTGCGTCAGGTCCTCTATGCCCCCTTGTAACTTTACAGTCCCCTTTCTCACCTCCTTCTCCATGTGCTCCTTACAGTGCCTCACCTCCTCGCGCACTCCTCCGACCTCCTCACTCACACCTCTTCTGATCTCTTCTCCCATCACTTGCATCTCCTGCCCAAATGCCACCCTCATCTGCTCCATTTCCTCCCTGTGAGCATCCAGTTTGGTTTCTACCCCCATTCTGACCCCCTCTATCTGCTGCCCCATTTGGTTAACTTCCCTTTCCGCTTGGTCCCTCATGTCCCTCAATTTGCCTTCCATACTGTTTTCTAACCCCTCTAACCCCTTTTGCATCCCTTCCATTTGATTCTCTTGAGCGGCCATTCTGTTTTCTACCCCCATTAACCCCTCCTGTATTTCCCCTAATCTATCGTCTAATCCCTCAAATTTGTTTCCTAATCCCTCTATTCTACTCCCTAACCCTCCGATCTGGGCCCCCATGTCCTCCCTCAATTTCTCGCTATTGGACCCCATCCTTTGTTCTAACCGTTGGCTATTGGCCCCCATTTGCTCACTCTGAGCCTCCATCCGGTTCCCCATTACCCCCAATTGCTCACTCTGCAGTTTGAGGGACGCCTGCATTTGCACCATAAATTGCTCCATGAGGGCCTGCATTTGGGCCATCCCTCCCACTTGTGCAGCGGGCGCGGCCGCCGTAGCCATGTGCGAGGCGCCATTTTCCGCGCCCGCAACCTCGTGCGCAAGGACGCCATTTTGCGACCCTGCTACCCTCACTGCTTCGCTCTCCTCATGTCCCTCAATTTGGTCCTGGATCGACCCTGCCTCACTCTCCTCTACCAGAACCCAGCCGTCTTGATCTGCCATAGCGCGACTTTCAAAATTCGGGTTTTTATTTTTTTGTAAAACACAATCAAATTTCGCCGTTATAATTTCGAGCGCGTCAAACGCGCTCCAGGACCGATCCCACTTCCCGACACCAATTGTTACTCTAATAGTACAATTGGTGTTCCAAAATTTGGGCCTAACAAATTTAGTCCCAGGTCCGAATCCAACTCCTGACAACCAATTGTTACGGACACGACTTAGATGTTGCTTGACCGAGCGGAATGGCCGCCGTGTTCGCACAAGTTACCCGATTACACTCGAACGTTGGCCGAATCGCGCTATGCTAAATCAATGAAGGAAAGGACACAACGGCTGGGCTAAATGACACGACACCAGGGAGACAGTTCTCAAGACCTCCGGAGGAGGATATAATATTGGTTATGCAGAACGTTTAGATTACACGGCACAGAGGTACAGCACAGAAAGATAAGCACTTATACACGGTCTTATCTTATTCCCGACAGACCACAGACAAACGGGACAAGACTGACTCACACAGGGATTGATGGCAGGGGAGGGCAGGCAGTCGATAGCTCAAGGTGCACCTTGGCTCAGGGGCAGAATCGACCCGGTCCAGTCCAGAGCGGCGGGGAGGTATTCAGCGCTTGGAGGTGGCGTCCTTTCTTCTCCAAGCTGAGGCGCATCTCACGTCACCTCCGTCTTCCTGCGCATGTCCAGCGGGGAGTGACACGCCCACGGCTCGTTAGCTCCGCCCCAGATGGAATCGGTCCGCCGCTTCTTATTGGGTGTGGGGGGTTACCGGGCTCCGCCCTTGACGAGGAGCTGACAGTGACCCCTGCGTGGTAACCCCGTCGGAGCACATGCTCAATGGCGGCTAACCAAGCCGGAGTGAGGACGCACACTCCCCGCGCCGCCGCCGCGCTGCCGCCGCTATTGTTGTTGTTGGTGTTGTTGTTCCATGAGAAAGAGATGCGGGGAGGTATTGGGAGGTCCTAAACTTACTAACGGTGCCACACAATCACATTCTGGTGCAACGAAGAGTCAGAATTAATGGAAACGAGTCCTTAACTGACATAGACTAAGAATAACTAGCAAGATGTCCTATAGTTGTCTACGTGAGATGCGGTGAACCTGGGCACGACATTTAATGGGGGAAAAAGGGGAAGGTCGGGGCTACAGAGTGTTGTTTACAGACAATGGGACTAGGGAATGGGGGATTGGGGATAGTTGGGGAGTATTGGGGAAATAGGGGAATATTTACAAGCGGATATGGATGGAGGCCAAATCCCATATCCGCAACAATATATATATATATATATATATATATATATATATATATATATATATATATATATATATATATATATATATATATATATATATATATATATATATATATATATAATATATACATTCATATATATACATACATATATACATACATATATATATATATATTTAAGTTCAAAACACACCTGGTCACAAGTGTGCCGCACTGACTGGGTCCTCAGTCGAGGTCCTCAGCATCATCCCGTTTCGGCCCTTCAACCTCGATACGGTCAGCTAAGGTGGGCCAGCAGGGGCACATACATATCCACATGCAGCAACTACACCTGGATACGTACATACCCCCACCGCCAGCCAGTGCGAACGCAGACAACAACAACAACAACAACAACAACAACAACAACAACAACAACAACACCTCCGCATCCAGCATCCACAGCACCAAACAAACATTGTGGAAAACTCAAACACCCACTTTTATACCCTTCACCACTCACCAACAAAACACACCAGATCATTCATACACAAACATACTCACCCATACACACACATACACACACAACACCAACCAACCAACCACTTACCCTTACAACATCCAACACTCAAAATACAAAAACACACTCATGCAAAAATCAATTCATGGAAAAACACGCACCCTCACCCACTCACTCATATACACAAAATAAGAAATAATAATAGTAACAAAAAAAAAACCACACACAACCAACCTACACCGTTCGACGTGCCTCCATAAACTTCCTCCATATCCAAAATGAGCCTTTCAAGGCAACCTGGGCCACCTTGTCACACATCTTCCTTCTTTCTGTCCCACACACTCCCAGCCTAGCAAGAAATGCAGAAAAGGAATTGCCAATATACCCTCTACACCCCACCTCAAATGGCTGACACGAAACTCGCCAACCCTTCTCCCGGCACTCTGCCTCCAGCTCACTATACTTTCCTCTCGTCCTCTCATGCACCTTCTCCATGTTCTCTTCCCAAGGTACCGACAATTCCCCGAAGATGACCTGTCTTGCTGCACCTGACCAAATGACAATGTCAGGCCGCAACCTTGTCACACAGATCTCCTCTGGGAATACCAATTGTGGCTTTAGGTCTGCCACCACCTGCCAATCACAAGCATCTGACAGCCCTCTTGCTTTCCACCTCCTCCTCTTTCCACCTCTTACCACTTGGCCCTCACCTTGGCCCTCTTACCTTTCCACTATATATATATACTAGCTTGGCTCGGCTCGCTGTGCTCGCCTCACCAAGCCTCGTTACTGAGGAACGGGCTTATTTTAGCTGAGGATAACGACTGTACCTGAGTTGCTGTGTTGTCATGATTTACACCAATCATAATACAAACAATTATTTTGCACAAATGTATTTGTTGTGTTTGTGATATTACATTTTTAAAGGCAATTTAGGTTGAAGATTTAGATTGAATGCTTATTTTTTCAAGAAAGAACCCCTCAGCACATACCTAGGGGAGGGGTAGGTGCATACTGGAAGTTTGGGACGGTTACACCTCACCACCACGTAATTCAAAACACCTCACCACCAAGTAATTCAAAACACCTCACCACCAAGTAATTCAAAACACCTCACCACCAAGTAATTTAGAACACCTCACAGCCATAAAACACGTAATAAAAACACCTCACCACCACGAAATTAAAAACACCTCACCACCATGAAATTGAAAACACCTCACAGCCATAAAACATTTAATAAAAACACCTCACCACCACGAAATTAAAAACACCTCACAGCCATAAAACACGTAATAAAAACACCTCACAGCCACGAAATTAAAAACATCTCACCACCACGTCATTTAAAAACACCTCACTACCAAGTAATTCAAAACACCTCACCACCACGTAATTCAAAACACCTCACCACGATGTAGTTCAAAACACCTCACCACCATGTGATTTAAAAACACCTCACCACCACATAATTCAAAATACCTCACCACCACGTGATTTAAAACCACCACAACGTTTTTAAAAACACTTCACAACCACGGAAACAAAAGTTTGAGGGAGTCGTTAAGTGACAACACAGACACTGCCCAGATGTGTAGATATATAGATAAATGACTGTACCCGAGTTGCCATTTTGTCATGGTTTAAACCAATCATAATTCAAACAATTATTTTGCACAAATGTATTTGTAATATACGTGATATCACATTTTATAAACAATTGAAGTTGAAAACTTAAGTTGCAAAAAAAAAAATTTCCCGAAAAAATTCCAAAAAAAACCAAAACAAATTGGAACATTTTTCATAACAAAATACCCTTAGCACATACCGACGGGAGAGATATTTGCATACCAGAAGTTTGGTACGATTTCACTAAAGTTTGAGAAAGTAGTTCAGTGACAAGACAAGACAAGACAACACAGACATTGCACAGATATATATATATATATATATATATATATATATATATATATATATATATATATATATATATATATTTTATATATATATATATATATATATATATATATATATATATATATCTCCAGAGGAAGCGGCAATAACTTTTGGAGACGTGCAGCAGTTGTTTTCCACTAATACAGAACGCAACAACCCTTGTATACCCGACTGTGAAGCCAATCATCAAATGCACCTGTCCGTACATTTTGCCACGCCACCTGTGATATAATCCTGTTGTTGACTTCTTGCTGCGACAGACAATCAGTGACATGGTTCTTTTAACAAATAAATCACCAAAGTGTAAATGAAACTCACCAGATTGATATACTGAGTTAAGAAAGTAAACCCAAGTCAAGAAAAAAAAAATTCCATATTAAATGCCAAGTCTGTATGTATATATATATATATATATATATATATATATATATATATATATATATATATATATATATATATATATATATATATATATATATATATGTATATATATATATATATATATATATATATGTATATATATATATATATATATATATATATATATATATATATATATATATATATATATATGTATATATACATACATACATATATATATAATTATATATATATATATATATATATTTATATACATATATATATACATTCATATATACATACATATATGCATACATATATATATTTGTGTGTGTGTGTGTGTCTTTCCACACACCTGTGTATGTGCGTGATATTCAGGTGTTCAAAAATGACCATTCCAAATTCAAACCGTAATAAATAAATAAAAATAAATATAATACAACAATGGGGTTTGGTGCAGGTGAAATAACATTTGTCGAAGTTCTCTTGATTTATTTTACATTCCTTCTGGCTTGAATTTTGAATGTTAATTTGTGGACAACCTGTATATTTCTGCATATGTATAATCAAAGGGAGGCACAAAGCACCCCTCTCTTTATATAAGAGATCGTTTGCATGCAGCAATGATCGTATGCAGCAATAACATGGGGATTGAAAATACGTTTTTCGGCTTCTACTGGACGAAATCGGCTGCAAATTTCAGAAGTAAATGTTTTTACGTCCAGGTAATATGTTCAAATTTCAACAACGTCTGTTTATGCATTCTTGAGTTTTATTTATAAAACCCTCAAAATCACGTTGGTGCCTGTCTGTCCATGCGTCCGCCCAAAATGTGTTGGCGCTCATATCTATACATTGAAACTATTAAGGACTATACATTGAAACTCGCTGAAACTTGGAATATACATCAGCCAATAGGTCTAGTTAATGGCTTTCAAAACAAATTCCACCTAAGTGCTGTCGTTTTTGCTTTAAAATTAAATATATTGTTACGTGTGTGGGGGTAGGTAATGAAATATCTTCGTCAAGGTAGAATTGTACAGAGTAGCATGCTCCGAATGTCGCAAAGAAGAACCTTCATGTATCCAAGTCAGGGCCGAATGTCCATGTCAATGTTTATGTTTCTCCATGCGAGGGGTGGAGCTATGCCAATTAGATAGGGCATAAGGATAAATTCCCAGTGTGTAAATGCCCATGTGATTTTTCCCTTTGTTCTTATGACATTTACTCAGCCAGCCATGCACTCGGCACATAATTACAACAACCGGATCCCCGACTGTATCCAGAAATTACCACCCAGCCCAGCCAAACATTCTCAATAGGCATCAAGAAAGGCCATGAGGCCCCACCCCAAAGGGATTGATTGGTCATGGCCATGAACTGAAGTGGTGGGGTGCTGTGATTGGTTTGATTGTGATGTCAGCAAAAAGAGGGGAGGGTGCATTTTCTCTCTCTCTCTCCCTTGGTCAGGGCTCTTGGTACAAGCGGTCGCATTTCCCTCTCTCTCTGGTGCTGGCTGTGTAGCAAGCGGGCGCATTTTTGGCTTTTCCTTGAACTGGCTTCGTGGCGGCTGCGCTTCGTGCCGTGTGTGCCTGAGAGAAACATCAGAGCTGTGGGGGAGTTTTTGTGGACAACCCCCATCGTAAGGAGGCTATCCTGTCTACTTGCCTCACGCCGGCGGCTGGCTACAGGCGCGACTCCACGCCATCTTGTGCGTTTCCCACACAGTACTCGTCCAGTCCAGAGTTCGGTGTCGGCCGGCAGAAACATTATTTTATTTCTTTAATCTTTCCCCGTGTCTGTTTCATGTGTCTGAGTGGAGACGTCTCACTGTTGGATTTATTTTACCTCAACATTCTTTTTATCGTAATGCATTTATTTTCATTAAACCATTATTTGTTGCATTTCATTTGTTGTATTGTTTATTTGCCTTGTTCGTTCATTTGTTTGTGGTTTCGGAAAACTCTCGTAGTGGCCATTCGTTCAAATAAGACCAGGGACTTCCGTTTCCTTTGCACGCCATAAAGAGATAACACCACCATAGTTTTGGGTAAACGCCTCGGAGTTACATTTAGTTCTTCATGCAGCTGTATGAATCAAATTTGTGCCCCTTTATACTCTGCTAATTTAAGTAATAAACAATAACAGCATTCGGTAGAGAGCATACCTCCACCAGGCTGAACAGTTTATGTTTTCTATCCCATCGATAAGCTGGATATAGATCTGGAATTGAACTAAAATCTGATTGGCTTGTTCTTGTCACCTACCCAACTTATCCACCAAGTTTTGTCAAAACTCGTCCACAACTTTTTTTTTTTATCGTGCAAAATATCGTTTTTGGACCCATTTCTCAATGGTAAAGAATCACTTAAAAATTATCGGTTCCTGATCCGGATCATCTCCAAAATCTAACCAATTCGTCCTTGTCGCATATCCAACCTGTCCAACCAAGTTTCGTCCGAATATGCCATTAACTTGGTATCACAGATCCTGTTTGTGTGTGTGTGTGTGTGTGTGTGTGTGTGTGTGTGTGTGTGTGTGTGTGTGTGTGTGTGTGTGTGTGTGTGTGTGTGTGTGTGTGTGTGTGCGCGTGTGTAACTTTGGTGCATTTAGGGTCCATGGCCCAGACAGTGTCAGCAGGAATTATTCTGTACATGTTATGAACGTTTTCTCAATGCCTCCAAAAAAAACAAGCCTCCAAAGAAACAAAATTATTGCCAGGAAAACAAGTAGTACGAAGTGAACACGTGAAGTCAGAGCTGTGGATAGCCAGGAGCACCAGCAAAGGAATCGCCATCAGACCGGTACAGGGTATGCCACTCAGCAAAACATCATGTAATATGATGTTTTGACATCATCCACGACTCAACAATCAGCTGCCATCATAGGTACACTACCATTAGTTTTTTTCTCTACATTCATTTATTTTGCTATTCTGTGTTTTTATTGCCATTACTTAACTCAATGTTACTTTTTAAGACCACCACCAACCAGCCAGCGACTTGATAAAAGTATACAGCACCACAGAATAAATATAGCTGCTCAATTTGAAGTTGAATCATGGATGAACAAGATAATTTGGCAGACTGGGTGAACAGGTAGAGAGAAGAGTGGATAAATAGAAGGGGAAGTGGATGAAGAAGGAAGTGGGTGAAAAAGTATGAAAGAGTTTTATGAATCTAATGCATATATATATATATATATATATATATATATATATATATATATATATATATATATATATATATATATATATATATATATATATATATATATATATATATATATATATATATATATATATATATATATATATATATATATATATATATATATATATATATACAGACTTGGCATTTAATATGGAATTTTTTTTTTGTGGGGGTGAACTTACTTTTCAAGATGACTTAGAACCAAAAGTTCATTGGAATTATGTTTAAATTATTCTAGATTTTGTTAATGTGACTTTTAAAAGAAACAAAAACCACATTTGACATTTCGAAGCAAATAAATTGATCCTTGAAAGTGATGTAAACTGATATCGAACTCAATTCATGGACAGTACTGTGTTAAACTTCTGTACGTTTTCCAGACGTATCTCTTTATTTTGCACATTAGCCAAATTTTTTCTCAACAAAAACAAAAGCTAAATTATGACTGGGATTACGGACAGTAAAATTACAGTTCAGTACTTCGTGTAACCCCCACTAGCATTCAGGAGAGCACGTACACGTTGAGGCATGCTGTTCACGAGATTTGCCAAGGTTTGGACAGGAATCGCTTGCCATGCAGTGACAATAGTCGGCTGCAATTCACGCACAGAGGTCGGCTGCTGGTCCAAGTTGTCGATTTGACGCGTTAATTCTGCCCACAAGTTCTCTATCGGATTCATATCCGGGGACATGGCAGGCCACTCCATATGCTCTACACCACGGTCAGCAAGAAAGTGTTGGATCATGCGAGCACGATGAGGCCGTGCATTGTCATCTTAGAAGACAAAGTTTCCTCGAAAGGCTGCACGAGCAAATGGAAGCAATGTTTCTTCCAGAATGACCCTGTACTTGAACTGGTTCAGGTTTCCATTCAGAACAACCAGGTCAGTTTTGCCCCCTGCATGAAAAGCAGCCCAAACGGTCACCCCACCACCTCCAGCTTGGACTCTTGGCACTATACAATCTTCGTTGTGGGCTTCATGCACTTGTCTGCGCACTCGGACGCGGCCATCTTTACGATAGACCAGAAATCTAGACTCGTCACTGAAGGTCACGTGATTCCAGTGTCCTGGCTGCCATTGATGGTGCTCTCTGGCCCACTGCAATCGGCGCTGGCTGTGTTGTCTGGTCAGGCGTGGCTTTCTCAGGGGAAGCCTGGCATGATAGCCTGCTCGAACCAGTCGTTGGTTGACTAGCCTTCTGAATACAGGCACATTTGTCAGTTGCTGCCACTCAGCCCTAAGCCGATTAGCTGACTTGGTACGGCCATTGCAGACTAACCGGTGCATCTGGCGATCATCTCTCCTTGTGGTTCTGCGTGGACGTCCTGGCCTCGGTATTGGAGTAGGGACACCCCTCTGAGCATTTCGTTTAAGGATCTTTGACACCTGACCTTGAGTGATGCCATACTGCCGAGCAATAGCACGCTGCTTCATGCCAGAATTTCGTAAAGCCACCACTCCATGACAAACAGCATTGTCAAGTTGATGGACCATCTCCAGAGGAAGCGGCAATAACTTTTGTAGACGTGCAGCAGTTGTTTTCCACTAATACAGAACGCAACAACCCTTATATACCCGATTGTGAAGCCAATCGTCAAATGTACCTGTCCTTACATTTTGTCACGCCACCTGTGATATAATCCTGTTATTGACTTCTTGCTGTGAAAGACAATCAGTGACATGGTTCTTTCAACAAAGACATCACCGAAGGGTAAAAGAAACTCACCAGATTGATATACCGAGTTCAGAAATTAAACCCATCAAGAAAATTTTTTTTTTCCAAATTAAATGCCAAGTCTGTGTGTATATATATATATATATATATATATATATATATATATATATATATATATATATAATTATATATATATATATATATTGTAACGGATTTGAGAATCCTGTGATTTGTGTAAATACCTCCATAATTGTAAAGGTCAAATGTCTTCCCCTTAGTTAATTCATCACATACACCTAGCCAATCTTAGAACCGCTAAATAGTTATTCTCTTATTCTATGTAGTTTAAGGCTCTGTTGCCCAGTAATTGACACTCCATTGCACCGAAGCAAATAAGGATAGCTCCCCTTCAATAATTACATTTCCCAGCCAAACTCTCCCTCTCTGGGTAACGCAGCTTGACAAGCGTGGGGTGCGCGCCCCCTCAACTGGCCTGGCTTTGGAAGCGGCGTTCGCTGCTATGATGAATATGTGCTCCGTGCTGTTTGGACAGGAAGGGGTGGGGCTGTTCCGCCCCATGCCCAAATAAGGATACAAGCCCAGGGCGCGCCACGAGGGGCGGGGATGTTCAGCCCCATGCCCAAATAAGGATACAAGCCCAGGGCGTGCCACGAGGGGTGGGGCTGTGCGGCTCCATGTCCAAATAAGGATACAAGACCATGGATTGCCATATAAGGCCACCAACACAGAGTACGGGGGCGGGACCCAAACGGCCGAGGGCGTGTCACCACCCGGCTTGATATATGCGTGCGACAATCGCGCAAGAGGACCGCAGGAGATTACCGAAAGAGCCTGAGGCGTGTCAAGGCAAGAACGAGCCCTGCCACGTGGAACGAACAAGATACGTGTTCCGCCGCTGCCCTGCTCGCTCCCAGCCCGGAGAGGACCTGTTTGCTGTGCGCCCTGCCAAACCTTCCAGCCTCGTGGTCCTATCGTCCTCTCCCTCCAGCCAATCCACTCTTCAAATTCCCCATTCGTGTACGTGAGTTTGTTTTGTGTGTCTTGTCCCTGGGTATAAGTTAAGCCTGTATAGATAAGTTAGAAATTGCTCTGTGTCCTTCTGATCCTTCCATTTCCCTGTAAATTACATTTCTTTTCTTCCCTGCTTTGGTTGTGTTTAAATAATAATAAATCCTGTTCTTCCTACCTTGCCTTCTTCCCTTCACATCCGTTCGTCCTTGTCTTTTCCATCATTGAATACCTGTGGCACGATTTGGCCAACGTTTAGGATCGGGTTTAGTGAATGCTAATGACTCGAACTTCGGGTTGCTAAAAACCGCTCGGCAACTAGACCATCTAAAACCGGGTTTCGAGCGGTACTTGCCTCCCTGTTCTGCGGAGGTACGGATAAAGGTATTCGGGATAAACCCTGGACCCATAACCCTGATCCGTTCCATCCCGCGGGAGAGCGTTACAAGTACCAGGAGCGGAGACGGTCAGCTTAACAAGACAAGGGGCTAACCACCTCTTGCTAAGGGGGAAGAGCCATACTCCGTATCCGTAACAATTGGTGTCAGGAGCGAGATTCGGACCTGAAGGGCGCTTAGCGCACTCAAAATTTGGAGCGGCCGAAATTGTAATTTTTTTTTTTTTTTTTTTTTTTTTTGTATACAAGATCGAGGCTCGTGAAAGAGCTAACATTAATCACACAAAAATACAAACCGACACACAAAAAACAAGGGGAGCGGCAGACAAGATGGGGAGAGAGGGGGGAAGGACAAAAACACAACATTTGAGAGCAGGGACATCGGGAGGACTTGGGGGGAGGTGGGAGAGGAATAAAACATATGAACACTGCAAGGACTCTGGGGTGAATTACCGGGGGTAGAAAAGATCAAGGTTTTCGATGGGGGAAGATAAGAGATGGTGGTGAACAGCTGTTTTAAAGATCTGGAGGGAGGAGTGGGATTGAAGGGAGTGGGGGAGTTTGTTCCAGAGGCGGGAGAAAAGGGGAATGAAAGAGTGAAGGTGAGCAGAGAGCCTAGACTTTGGCAATTTAACCATAAGAGGGTTGCAGGCAGATCTTGTGCGACCTGAAGGAATATTGGGGGGACACAGCACAGAGAGAGCTGGGGGAGCAAGGCCGGAGAGGAGTCGGTAGAAGACAGAAAGACCACCAACCTGCCTGCGGTGAGTGAGTGAAAGGCCCTCGGAGTTGACTACATCGCAGGAGATTCCAATGATTCTGAAAGCTTTGGCCTCAACAGCGTGAAGCTGAGCAAGGTGTGAGGCAGGAGCACCAGCCCAGAGGGGGGAACAGTATTCCATTGAGCTGCGGATGAAAGCCTTGTATGTGGTGATGAGCTCAGGTGTGCCAAGGAAGGACTTCGCACGATGGAGGATGCCCAGTCGGCGACTGGCTTTGGAGGCCAGCTTGGAAATGTGGTTTTCCCAAGAAAGATCATGGCAGATAGTGAGAGAGACCCAAAAGCTTGAGCGACAGAACTTCTTGGAGAGGATTGTTGAGAAAGTAGATGGGAGGGTTGTCCAGTCGGTCCTTTCGGAGAGACATTGTAAGAGTGTGAGATTTGTCAGGATTGAAAGACATGTTCCACTTGTTTTACCAGTCTGTGATTTTGTCCAGGTCTGCAGAGAGTGAGGAGGCTGCAGACTGCCGATCTGAGGGATGAGGAATGGAGCAGCAGATAGTGGAGTCATCAGCAACGAGATAGAGAGGATTTTCCAGAGAGTCAGAGAGGTCATTGATGAAGACCAGAAATAGCACAGGGCCCAGAACACTACCTTGGGGAACTCCAGCCAGAACAGGAAGGGAAGATGAGAGAAATCCATTCAGGGCCACACGTTGCCTATGACCAGAGAGGAAATCCGCAAGCCATGAGTGGAGATTTCCCTGAATACCATAGGAGGTGAGTTTGGTGAGCAGAGCTGGGTGCCAGACCGTATCGAAGGCACATGATATGTCAAGTGAGACAGCTCTGATTTCTTGTTTGGCATTGAGGACCTCCATCCAATGTTGAGACAGCAGAAGCAACATGTCCAGAGTAGAATGACCTGGTCTGAATCCAAATTGATGATCAGAGATCAAGCCATTGGAGAAGAGGAAGGATTTTATATCTGAAGCAATGATGGATTCCATGACTTTGCTGATAATTGGGAGCAGGCTGATTGGTCTGTAATTGCAAGGATCTGTTTTTGCACCTTTTTTGTGTAAAGCGGTAATGTTTGCTGATTTCCAAGATGCTGGCAGATGACCTTGAGCAAAAGAGAGGGTGAAAAGAACAGAGAGTGGGTGAGATAGAGCGGCAGAGCAGGATTTTAGGACCCGAGGGCTGATGCCATCTGGTCCAGTTGCAGAATCAGAGTCGAGGTTTGATAAAAACTTCTCCACCTTGTCAGGAGAGAAGGACACAGAGTCCAGGAGCAGTTGGGTTCGACTGGGAAAGGTGGGAACAGAGAGAGATGGGTTTGGGACACAATATTTTGAGGCAAACACAGAGTTGAGGCATTCGGCTTTGTCACGTGCGGTGTCAACTGTGTAGCCATTTGAGGTAATGGAGGGGGAACAAACACCAGAAACGGATTTGACCAGACGCCACCAGGATTTGGAGGAAGGAGACAGGTTTGAGTGTTCAATCTTGAGTGTGGAGAGATAGTGCTTCCTGGCACTCCTGAGGGTAGAAACACACTTGTTTTGAGCTTGGTGGAAGGAACTGAGATTGCCTTCAGTTGGATTTGCCTTCCAAGACGCAAAGGCAAGTTGTTTCAGGGCAACTGCCTCACCACAAGATTCAGTGTACCATGGACGGGAGGAAGGGTAAGACAACTGAAGACGAGATGGGATAAATCTGTGCATGAGAGAGAGCAGTTTGCTTTGGAAGAATTCCCAGGAAGAATTGATGTCAGAGGCAATTGATGTCAGATGATAATAACATCCAAATTCGAAATTGCGCCATGGATGATCAAGGCGACCGGATGCCGGTGGGGGAATTAGAAGAGGGGTTAGGGGTAACCCAGGACCACAGGGGGGAAATCGAAGAGGAGAGCAATGAGGATGTGGTAGCGGAGGTCTCAGGCACACGAGATGGCGCCCTCGCGCACGTGGGTTCAGGTGCACAAAATGGCGACACCGCGCACGAGGTTAGAGGCGCACAAAATGGCGGCGGCTCGCAGGTGGCAACAAGAGCCAAGCCCGCGGTACCAGCGGGTTGGGACCTGCATTTACTCATAGAGCAATTATGAGCATCTGTAGAAATGCAGAGGGCCAAATTAAGGGCAGAAATGGGAGAAGTGGGGGACAAATCCGCCCGGGAAATAAAAGGGTTAAAATTAACCCAGGACCCCAAGGAAGGAGAACGACAATTGGTAATGGAGGGAGCCGATGAGGGCACAGTAGAGGGGGTTGCAGAGGGACAAAATGGCGGTGCTTCGCAAGTGACGACGAGGGCGCGCCCGCTGTGCAAGTAAGGGCTGGGGACATGCAAGCGTTAATGGCACAATTCATGTCGGAAATCAGGCAAATGAATGACAAGTCCACCAAAGAAATTCGGGAAGTGAATATTGGCATGAATAGAATGAATGGTAAAATAGATATCCAAGGGGAGCAATTGGGAAACCAAATTAAAGAAATAACTGAGGGACTGGCGAGGGACAGAGCCGCATACGAGGTAGGGGAAGCTGAGAGGGAGGTTGACCGCAGGATGGGCGAGAGGGTCCCAAGGGTGCATGACGAGGTAGCGCGGATCGAGAAGGGCTGGTTGAGCGAAGCGGAGCAAAGCGCGGGTAAAATGACGGGTATAGAGATCGTGACCCGGGGTATGGGGCAGCCAGCGACCGCTGAGGTAGAGGGAATTTTAATAAAGCCAGCGGTCGTCAAAGAAAAAGTAGTGGGCATTGAAATTGAAAAGACCGGGGACTTAGAAAAGCACTCGCGGCAGGGAAAGATGGAAAATGTGCAAAGTCCCTGCTCACATCACAATGCTGTGCTTAGTAACCAAAATGAAAGTTTGCAGGTGGTGAAGGAACGAGGAAGAGGAAGCGCCCAGGTGAGTCGGACTGTATATGGCACGAAAGGATTTTTTGTGCGCTTGGGATCGCGAAAGCACCCGGGCGTTCGTGGAAGGTCCTTTGTGTGCCGTGTTAAAGCGAATGGCGCGCGTGTGAAGAAAAGGTGTGTGAAGGTGAACGGTGCGCGTGTACGAATGGCGTCGGAGCGCGAGTGTGTTACTGAAAGTGAGGATGAGTGCACAACAGAGTGTAAAAGTGAGGATGAGTGCACAACAGAGTGTGAAAGTGAGGATAAGTGCACAACAGAGTGTGAAAGTGAGGATGAGTGCACAACAGAGTGTGGAAGTGAGGATGAGTGCACAACAGAGTGTGAAAGTGAGGATGAGTGCACAACAGAGTGGGAAAGTGAGGGTGAGTGGGAAACGGAGTGTGAAAGTGAGGATGAGTGCACAAAAGAGTATGCGAGCGTTATGAGTAGACCTGAGTTTGTGCGAGGGGAGAATGCACGAGCGAGTGCTGTGACAAAGTGTGTGGGATATACGAGCGGCATTGGAGCGCCGGGTTTGGTGAGTGTGAAAAGGGTCGCGTATGCGTGTGAGCATGCGAGTAAGGCATCGACGTTGACCGGGGCAGCGTTTAGGTCGAGGGATAGCCGAGGCGAGCACTCAGTGCGCGGTGCGCTTTGTTTGCAGCGAGGACCGGCCGGGACCGTAAGCGCGTCGCTCTTCAGAGCGTCGTGTGCGATTCGGGCCGGGTCCCACACTGAATGGTCGGTGCCGCGTCAGAGCGGCGATCGGCGCGATTCCGGGGGAGGGGGGCCAGGTCGGAGGGTTTGGAACAGTGCTCCCTGGTGGCGGGGGCGGGGTTCCGACCAGGCGAGATTGAGCCATCGGGCCGGAGGCCGCAAGGATCCGCGCCGAGATGGTGCGTGGAATCTCGGCCCAACGAAGCCTCCTCCCCAGAATCGTGAATGCCGGACGGACTCAACCTGCAGGCGACCAAACCACCCGAATTCATTGCTCGGCTGTGCAGAGCCGAGCTGTGTAATAATGTAAAGACGCACCGAGGCTCCAGTGAAAGGACATTTGGTAGGGATAGGGAATCTGTAATTGGAAAATTTGTGATTGGCTGGAATTGGATGGACCAAATTGATAGTGGGAGATGCCCGATGTGGTGATGTGGCAACTCTGCCATCCCTCACAACGGGGCACATGAGCAATATTTTTAGGGGGTTGGCAGTGAAAACTAGCCCGGGAGGGTTAGGATAATGTATAGGGACCTAGAAATGACCATAGGTAACGGTAAGGTTAAGTAGCGACATGGACAGGTATTCGGGGACATAGAGAGGTTAGAATGGTTGTTAATGACGTGGGATGTGCTTAGTTTAAAGGGAAGACGGGGGAGCACCAAGTTAGAAAGTAAACCTGGTAGATCAGATGATGCCGTGTGTGTGTGAGAGTATTGATATCGAGCAAATGAGGAATTGCTAGGCAATGCTCGTGAGAGATGTGAGTTGTATTGAGCGTGGAAGTGTATGGAGCAGTGCATGAGGAACAATTGTGTTTGTGCATTGTATTGAGTGATTGAAGAAGCCTGGGAGGAAGGAGGGTGCAGGAAGCACCAGGTGTGATTGCACAGGTGTGCAAGTGAACAGGTGTATGGAGCAGTGTATGAGTGAGTAATGGTGATTGTGTGTTGTGTTGACCAAATGGTCCTGGAGGAAGGAGGGTGCAGGAAGCACCAGGTGTAGGAGTGATGGCACAGGTGTGCAAATACAGGTGAGCATGGTTGTATGGAATAAATGGTCTGGAATATATGGAGTATGGAATTGGATGGTGTGGAGTGAGTATGGTGGAAACTGTGGAGTGGAGTGGATGGTGCGAAGGTGTGAATGGGGGAAAAGTGGACCCCTATCACGAATACCCGGGGAGGGTAGTTTAAGAGTTAGGTAGAGGGAGTAGGTAAATTGTGGTTGGATATTGGCATCTGTGGTGTGTGTGGAAGAATGGTGTTTGGATGGGTGCATTAGTGACGTGGAAATGGCTGGGCGTGTGGCCTGTTAGTGTGTGTAGTTAAATGGGCACTCCGCCACTGTGAGGATGTCGGCCAGGTGAGGCCGCAGGTGGGCTCTGGGAGCCAGTAGAGTTGTGGATGGGGCCCGAGGATCCGGAGGACGGACCTGGGTAGCCCAGTGCCAGAGAGGGCACCGAGTGGGGAGAGCGCCAGAGGGCCTTCCCCAGGTAGATAGGTTAGGGTAAGGAGCAGGTAAGCTCGGAGGCAACTGCAGTGGTGGAGGTGTGCAGGTGGGTAGACCTGTTGGGAGAGCCACACGACCCAGTCCTGAAATTGTGCAAAGGCACAGGGAGTTGAATCGGGGGAGTTAGACCCCAAATTGATGAAGCACCACAGTTTGGTCAATGGGAATTTGGTTCTTAAAACCGCATAGAGTAAGATTGCCAATGGATTGGCAGGGAAAGACCCCAGGTAGTGCAAAGTGTGTTAATGTCATTTAGAAGGTAGATAGGATTGGAATCTCCTCACAGCATCTACATCCACTCACCTGAGGTGACAAAACTCCACACCATGCCATGTTTTTATTATTTTTGTGCAAATGTTTTGGTTTGTGAGACGCATCATGACGTGGGTGTGACATTGGGTTGTTGTTCCATCTCTCCCTCCTTATGAGGATTGATGATGAATTGGTGATGGCAAATTTTGGATTAGTGGGATTGAGACGAATTTGGTATAGGGGAAATATAGGGAGGACGAGACGTAGTGACGGATTTGTAATGTGTAGATTTTTGTAAATATGGGTTAAGGGCAAGGGTAGAGTAGGTAACAGGGGGGGGGGGGGGCCGTACGGTAGGGACGAGCTTTTCTCCGCCAAGTCTCCAGACGCACCTCACTCTGCATTGCCTTCGTTGATGTACCCTTGTGTACCCTTGTGACCTTACCCCTCACTCACCTGTCTTCTCTGTCGTCCTTCCCCGACCCATGGATCGTGCTCTCTGGGCATTGAGGGGGAGCGTGCGGGGGGCCGTGTCTGTGAGCCCGAAACTCTCGCAACCACAGCTGCCTGCATCCACGCACCACTTACGGACCACAGTCTGTGGCCAAGCACCACTTATGGACCCCATGGGTTGGGGCATGGCCCCTCTGCTGGGACCGGCCACGATGGCCCAAGAAGATCACAAAGAATTGAAAGACATCAGGAAGAACAACGCGGCCAGCAGAGGGAGCCGAAGAACAAGACCACCAGTGTTGTTTTTAATTGAACTGTGATGACTGTGCACTGATTGATGCTTTATGGTGCTTTGGTGTTTTGGTGCTCTTTATTGGTGCTGGTGCGTCGATGTTGTGCATGCTGCCTCCTCCCCTCCCACAGGAAATTCTTTTGGTTCCCCTAGAAGAAAAATCACAGGTCCTGGGTTGCGTTTTGTAAATAGTCCAATTAACGTCTCTTGTAAATAATGCTCCCCACCGTACATGTTTAGTTTGAAAATAATTCCGCAATTCGGTTATCCTGTGGGCGTGAATCTGTTAGGTAAGGTGCAATGCAGCAGAGGGACATACTTATTTGTGTTTTAAAATTGTCGCACTCAGGGTTAGGTTAATTGTAGGGGGAATTACACCTACGTGCCACATTAAACTAAATTTTTATAGGTCCGGGACGTGCCTGAAGGAAGGAGGGTGCAGTGTAACGGATTTGAGAATCCTGTGATTTGTGTAAATACCTCCATAATTGTAAAGGTCAAAGGTTGTCCCCTTAGTTAATTCATCACATACACCTAGCCAATCTTAGAACCTCTAAATAGTTATTCTCTTATTCTATGTAGTTTAAGGCTCTGTTGCCCAGTAATTGACACTCCATTGCACTGAATCAAATAAGGATAGCTCCCCTTCAATAATTACATTTCCCAGCCAAACTCTCCCTCTCTGGGTAACGCAGCTTGACAAGCGTGGGGTGCGCGCCCCCTCAACTGGCCTGGCTTTGGAAGCGGCGTTCGCTGCTATGATGAATATGTGCTCCGTGCTCTGTTTGGACAGGAAGGGGCGGGGCTGTTCAGCCCCATGCCCAAATAAGGATACAAGCCCAGGGCGCGCCACGAGGGGCGGGGATGTTCAGCCCCATGCCCAAATAAGTATACAAGCCCAGGGCATGCCACGAGGGGCGGGGCTGTGTGGCTCCATGCCCAAATAACGATACAAGACCATGGATTGCCATATAAGGCCACCAACACAGAGTACGGGGGCGGGACCCAAACGGCCGAGGCGTGTCACGACCCCGCTTGATATATGCGTGCGACAATCGCGCAAGAGGACCGCAGGAGATTACCGAAAGAGCCTGAGGCGTGTCAAGGCAAGAATGAGCCCTGCCGCATGGAACGAACAAGATACGTGTGCCGCCGCCGCCCTGCTCGCTCCCAGCCCGGAGAGGACCTGTTTGCTGTGCGCCCTGCCAAACCTTCCAGCCTCGTGGTCCTATCATCCTCTCCCTCCAGCCAATCCACACTTCAAATTCCCCATTCGTGTACGTGAGTTTGTTTTGTGTGTCTTGTCCCTGGGTATAAGTTAAGCCTGTATAGATAAGTTAGAAATTGCTCTGTGTCCTTCTGATCCTTCCATTTCCCTGTAAATTACATTTCTTTTCTTCCCTGCTTTGGTTGTGTGTAAATAATAATAAATCCTGTTCTTCCTACCTTGCCTTCATCCCTTCACATCCGTTCGTCCTTGTCTTTTCCATCGTCGAATACCTGTGGCACGATTTGGCCAACGTTTAGGATCGGGTTTAGTGAATGCTAATGACTCGAACTTCGGGTTGCTAAAAACCGCTCGGCAACGAGACCATCTACAACCGGGGTTCGAGCGGTACTTGCCTCCCTGTTCTGCGGAGGTATGGATAAAGGTATTCGGGATAAACCCTGGACCCATAACCCTGATCCGTTCCACCCCGCGGGAGAGCGTTACAAGTACCAGGAGCGCAGACCGGTCAGCTTAACAAGACAAGGGGCTAACCACCTCTTGCTAAGCGGGAAGAGCCGTACTCCGTATCCGTAACAATATATATGTATATACAGTGCATTCAGAAATTATTCAGAGCCCTTCACTTTTTTCACATTTTGTTATGTTGCAGCCTTATGCTGAAATCGTTTAAATTCATTATTTCCCTCATCAATCTACACTCAATACCACATAATGACAAAGAGAAAACAGGATTCTAGAAAGTTTTGCAAATTTATTAAATAGAAAAAACTGAAATATCACATTGACATAAGTATTCAGACCCTTATCTCAGTACTTAGTTGAAGCACCTTTGGCAGCGAATACAGCCTCGAGTCTTTTTGGGTATGACGTGACAAGCTTTGCACACCTGCATTTGCGGATTTTCTGCCATTCTTGTCTGCAGATCCTCTCAAGCTCTGTCAGGTTGGATGGGGACCGTCGGTGGACAGCCATTTTCAGATCTCTCCAGATATGTTCGATTGGGTTCAAGTCAGGGCTCTGGCTGGGCCACTCAAGGACCTTCACAGAGTTGTCCCGAAACCTCTCCTGCGTTGTCTTGGCTGTGTGCTTTGGGTCATTGTCCTGTTGGAAGGTGAACCTTCGGCCCAGTCTGAGGTCCTGAGCGCTCTGTTTCATGTTTTCATAAAGGATATCTCTGTACTTTGCTCCGTTCATTGTTCCCTCAACCCTGACGAGTCCCACAGTCCCTACCGCTGAAAAATACCCCCACAGCATGATGCTGCCACCACCATGCTTCACCGTTGGGATGGTATTGGGCAGGTGATGAGCAGTGCCTGGTTTCCTCCAGACATGACGCTTAGAATTGAGGCCAAACAGTTCAATCTTGGTTTCATCAGACCACAGAATCTTGTTTCTCACAGTCTGAGAGTCATTTAGGTGCTTTTTTGCAAACTCCAAGCGGGCTTTCATGTGTCTTTCACTGAGGAGGGGCTGCCGTCTGGCCACCCTGCCATAAAGCCCAGATCGGTGGAGTGTTGCAGTGATTGTTGTCCTTCTGGAAGTTTCTTCCATCTCCACACAGGATCTCTGGCGCTCAGCCAGTGTCCATCGGGTTCTTGGTCACCTCTCTTACCAAGGCCCTTCTCCCCCGATTTCTCAGTTTGGCCGGACGACCAGCTCGAGGAAGAGTCCTGGTTGTTCAAAACTTCTTCCATTTAAGAATTATGGAGGTCACTGTGCTCTTGGGAACCTTCAATGCAGCAGAATTTTTTTGTGGGCTTCCCCAGATCTGTGCCTCGACACAATCCTGTCTCTGAGCTCTGCAGGCAGTTCCTTCGACCTCATGGCTTGGTTTTTGCTCTGATATGCATTGTCAGCTGTGAGACCTTATATAGACAAGTGTGTGCCTTTCCAAATCATGTCCAATCAATTGAATTTACCACAGGTGGACTCCAATCAAGGTGCAGAAACATCTCAAAGATGATCAAGATAAATGGGAGGCACCTGAGCTAAATTTCAAATGTCATAGCAGAGGGTCTGAATACTTATTTCAATGTGATATTTCAGTTTTTTCTTGTTAATAAATTTGCAAAACTTTCTAGAATCCTGTTTTCTCTTTGTCATTATGGGGTATTGAGTGTAGATTGATGAGGGGAAAAATGAATTTCAACGATTTCAGCATAAGGCTGCAACATAAGAAAATGTGAAAAAAGTGAAGGGGTCTGAATACTTTCTGAATGCACTGCATCAATTACATATATATGCGCTGTAGGAAAATTTGGAGGTATGTGCACACTCACCTTTAAGCTGTCTAGTCACTCGGTTTGGATGTAACCCAGCTATAAACTAACTCTCTGGTATTTCACATGCAGAGCAGTACATCAATGTGTGCACTGTCCAACAGATCGAGGTTAGGCCCCGTCTGCCAGCACTGGTCGTTGGTGGATGTTATAAACACCACTGTGTCTCACGAAGAGTAGGCGTGTTATCGCCAGCACCCTGGACAACTTTTTGCTACCTTCAGAGTATCCTGCGATGGAATGGCAACTTGTCCAGAATTGGGTGTGGCTTTATTTCTAAAATTCTGGCATTTGCGAGTATCTCATTCCAAGAACTTTGTGAACGCCTTTCATAAACTGACGCTGCATGGGAAAAAGAACCATAAGTAAAAACTGTAAAAATCTAAAATTTTACAGATCATACTCTTATCGAATTAACCATTCACATAATCCTGATTTACCACCATATTACCTCTTTAGAATGTCTGCTGCAATAAATAATAATGGAACGACCACGATATATTAATGTGAGTTCTATCTGTAAGAGGATACTTTGATAGTAATTATAACTATTATATAGTGTCATTGCGGTGTTCAAACATTATGAGATAATTTATACATCCACAAATCATTCCGGGACTGTGCAGTTAACTTACACGACCATTACTCACGCACTTCATTTACTGCCCCTGATGCTGAAGTGCTCACGAATCCTGACAATTAACTGGGTTATTAATTGATCTGATTATCTCTCAAACGGGGTTTTTTTTAACTTGGGTTAGCTCACAAAAAGGACACAGAATCGAACCGTGGACAATATGGAGGCTTACACTGCATCAGGACAAAGTTTGCTGTATGACAGTTTGTTGGTCCGGTCTGATCTGGAGATGTTCCTGGGTGACAATGCATCAAAGATACTGCCTCGCCCTTCAAGGACAAATATAAAACGTTGCCACACACACACACACGTATATATATATATATACACACAGACTTGGCATTTAATATGGAATTTTTTTTCTTTTCTTGACTTGGGTTTACTTTCTGAACTCAGTATATCAATCTGGTGGGTTTATTTTACCCTTCGCTGATGTCTTTGTTGAAAGAACCATGTCACTGATTGTATTTCGCAGCAAGAGGTCAATAACAGGATTATATCACAGGTGGCATGACAAAATGTAAGGACAGGTACATTTGACGATTGGCTTCACAATCAGGTATATAAGGGTTGTTGCGTTCTGTGTTAGTGGAAAACAACTGCTGCACTTCTACAAAAGTTATTGCCGCTTCCTCTGGGGATGGTCCGTCAACTTGACAATGCTGTTTGTCATGGAGTGGTGGCTTTACGAAATTCTGGCATGAAACAGCGTGCTATTGCTCGGCAGTATGGCATCACTCAAGGTCAGGTGTCAAAGATCCTGAAACGAAATGCTCAGAGGGGTGTCCCTACTCCAATACCGAGGCCAGGACGTCCATGCAGAACCACAAGGAGAGATGATCGCCAGCTGCACCAGTTAGTCTGCAATGGCCATACCAAGTCAGCTAATCGGCTTAGGGCTGAGTGGCAGCAACTGACAAATGTGCCTGTATCCAGAGGGCAAGTCAACCAACGACTGGTTCAAGCAGGCTATCGTGCCAGGCGTCCCCTGAGAAAGCCACACCTGACCAGAAAACACAGCCAGCGCCGATTGCAGTGGGCCAGAGAGCACCGTCAATGGCAGCCAGGACACTGGAATCACATGACCTTCAGTGACGAGTCTAGATTTCTGGTCTATCGTCAAGATGGCCGCGTCCGAGTGCGCAGACAAGTGCATGAAGCCCACAACGAAGATTGTATAGTGCCAAGAGTCCAAGCTGGAGGTGGTGGGGTGACCGTTTGGGCTGCTTTTCATGCAGGGGGCAAAACTGACCTGGTTGTTCTGAATGGAAACCTGAACCAGTTCAAGTACAGGGTCATTCTGGAAGAAACATTGCTTCCATTTGCTCGTGCAGCCTTTCGAGGAAACTTTGTCTTCCAAGATGACAATGCACGGCCTCATCGTGCTCACATGATCCAACACTTTCTTGCTGACCGTGGTGTAGAGCATATGCAGTGGCCTGCCATGTCCCCAGATATGAATCCGATAGAGAACTTGTGGGCAGAATTAACGCGTCAAATCGACAACTTGGACCAGCAGCCTACCTCTGTGCATGAATTGCAGCAGACTATTGTCACTGCATGGCAAGCGATTCCTGTCCAAACCTTGGCAAATTTCGTGAACAGCATGCCTCGATGTGTACATGCTCTCCCGAATGCTCGTGGGGGTTACACGAAGTATTGAACTGTAATTTTACTGTCAGTAATCACAGTCATAATTTAGCTTTTGTTTTTGTTGAATTTTTTTTTGGCTAATGTGCAAAATAAAGAGATACTTCTGGAAAACGTACAGAAGTTTAACACAGTACTGTCCGTGAATTGAGTTCAATATCAGTTTACATCACTTTCAAGGATCAATTTATTTGCTTCGAAATGTCAAATGTGGTTTTTGTTTCTTTTAAAGGTCACATTAACAAAATCTAGAATAATTTCAACATAATTCCAATGAATTTTTGGTTCTAAGTCATCTTGAAAAGTAAGTTCACCCCCACAAAAAAAATATTTCATATTAAATGCCAAGTCTGTATATATATATATATATATATATATATATATATATATATGTATATATATACACAAAGAATTAAGTTAAGCACCCCCCCGTTTTTTTACAACCTCGCACATTACAAGTTTGTTGTCGTCAAAACAGTGTAATATACCCATGATATTGCTATATTTTCTGGAGAAGTGATATTATGGTCACATAAAAACATAACAATCATGCCGTTTTCAATATTTTATTCTGAATAATTTAAGGTGAAAATTTTTGGGAATTTTAGGCATATTTTCACCTCAATTTAAGTATGGAGCTATAGGTCCATCACGGACAGTGTGGATGACGTTTATGTTTTCTAACGTACAGTCATTGTTCTGAGAAGACCTCTAGCGATCTTTGCGTCAATAACGTGTGTAGGACCCACGTGATCGGATCACTGACTCAACCCTACGTCTCATAGACCCTGTAAGCCGTCGTATGCGTTGCTGTGGCAGGTTGTTCCATTCCCGATGTAATGCACGTTCCAATTCATCCAGATTGGCTATTGGAGGGACCATCTTCGCAATTTGTCGTCCCAACATGTCCCAAACGTGCTCGAGGGGGTTCAGGTCAGGACTGTACGCAGGCCAGGGGATGGTTGTCACAGCACCTTGCTCCAGCAAGGCTCGGACGCGTCTCGCACGGTGAGGCCTGGCGTTGTCATCCATGAAGATGGGTCTGCTGGCGAGGGTGTGGTCATCGAAGTGCGGGATTACGGTGGTATTCAGGATTTCCTCGGCATATCGCTCTCCGTTGAGGTTACCTCGCACAGTTATCAGGTCCAATTTACAGTCATGGGAGAAGCATCCCCAGACCATAATCGAGCCACCACCAAAGGGTACCGTTGGTTGAATGTTTTTAGGTGCATACGCGGTGCTTAACTTAATTCTTTGTGTAGGGGTGCTTAACTTAATTCTTTGTGTAGGGGTGCTTAACTTAATTCTTTGTGTATATATATAAATTGTTACAGACACGACTTTGATGTTATGGTGGGCCGAGCGGAATGGCCGCCGTGTCCGCACAAGTTACCCGATTATACTCGAACGTTGCCGAGTCGCGCTACGCTAAATCAATGAAGGAAAAGGACACAACGGCTGGGATTAAAATGACACGACACCAGGGATACGGTTCTCAAGACCTCCGGAGGAGGTTATATTAGGGCGGAAGGTCAGATTACAACGACAAGAGGGACAGCATAGAAAGGCAGGCACTTAGACACACTCTTATAATAGCCCCGACAGACGACAGATAAACAGGACAAAAACTGACTCACACGGGGATTGATGGCAAGGAAAGCGGGTATCGATGCCTCAAGGTGCACTCTTGGCTCAAGGACAGAATCGACCCGCTCCGGTCCAGAGATGCGGGAGGCCTCACTCAGCGCTCGAAGGTGACTTTCTTTCTCCAAGCTGGGGGCGCATCTCACGTCACGTCCGGTAAGTCGCTGCATATATCCGGCGGGGAGTGACACGCCCTCGGCTCGTTAGCTCCGCCCCAGATGGAATCGGTCCGCCCTTCTTATTGGGTGCGGGGGGGTTACCAGGCTCCGCCCTTGACGAGGAGCTGACAGCCAGCCCCTTCGTGGTAACCCCGTGGAGCGCATGGGTAATGGCGGCTAACCGAGCCGGAGTGAGGACGCACACTCCCCGCGCGCGCCGTTGTTGTAGTTGTTGTAGTTGTTGTTGTAGTTGTTGTTGTAGTTGTTGTTTGGGGAAGAAGATGGGAGGAGGTATGGGAAGGTCCTAAACTCACTACTGGTGCCATATAATCACATTCTGGTGCAACGAAGAGTCAGAATTAATGGAAACGAGTCCTTAACTGACATAGACTAAGAATAACTAGCAAGATGTCCGAAAGTTGTCTACGTGAGATGCGGTGGACCTGGGCACGACATTTAATGGGGGAAAAAGGGGAAGGTCGGTTCTACAGAGTGTTATTTACAGGCAATGGGACTAGGGAATGGGGGATTGGGGATAGTTGGGGAGTATTGGGGAAATAGGGGAATATTTACAAGCGGATCTGGAGGCCAAATGCCATATCCGCAACAATATATATATATATATATATATATATGTATATATATATATATATATTGTCGCGATCCCGGCTGTGAAATGGTTCCCAGCACGGAATACGGACGTTAATGTCCGGGCTTCAAGTAGTCCACGGAGTGGACAGAGAGAACTCAATAAACACAATTGTGTTTTAATGGGCCTTCTAGGGGTAAGGCACGATGCTTTATTGGCTCGATCACAAAACCATGAAAGGTAACAAAATGGAATAAACTGCACAAAGCCTGCAGGAACTGTCGGCAACAGACGCTCCAAACAGGACGCAGGTAAGATCACTCGCGGCTCCAATCGACGATCTCCGGGACTCGGAGGGTAACAGGATGGAATTCACCGCACAAGGCCGGCAGGAACGGTCGGCCAGCAGCTCCAACACGAAGCAGGCAATCACTCGCGGTTCCAATCTACGAGATCCGGGAATCACTCGTTCGCTTCCGGAGTTACTCGCTCGTAAAATACCGAACTGTAATCGACCAGCCCAACTCGGCTGTCGTGAGGATTCAAGGAAAGCCCTTTTGAGATTTCCCACTCGGAGCCTTCGAGCCGCGTCCGTTGCACAAGATGGCCACCGCCTCTTTTCACTCTCCACCAATCACGTGCCGAATCGCCTCCCGATCGCGTGAGGCTCCAAGGAGGCCACGTCACGCGGTGGGCGGGGCACCAAATCTGGGTGAGAACAGGTGGTTTCACCGGTGGTTTCTCACAGTCCTCCCCCCCTAAGTAAAAACCCCGTCGAATAGACGGCGTTTTTAAAACCAGTATTTGTAGTAGGTGCAAATCACATGGCAAGATGATGGCGGTAATCGCTAACAGGCAATTAACGCAATTAACAATTATTAACACTTATTAACAACAATAACGCAACAACGCAACAATACAACGCAACGCAATAGCGCAACAATAACGCAATTATTAACGCACAGGCAATTAACAGGCATTAACAGGTTAACAATGAACCAGTTTGGTTTTTTTTTTTTTTTTTTTTTTTCACACACAAATTTTAACACCATACACCACATTAATATCTACCCTACAAGAGTTACACTTCACACAAAGCACAATAGAGAGGCAAGGGGGGCCAAACTCAAGTTGGGGGAAGCGTTGACAGGAAGGAAACGGGCCGAGACCTAGAGCGGCGGGTTCTCCTCCGGTGTCGAGAACAACAGTCATATGCGTAATGACCCCTTTCACCGCACTGGTAACATCGATCGTTCGGGTCGAAAGGCCTGCGGACCAAAGGGCGTCTGAAACGAGGCCGCCGCGACATGCCATTCGACATCTCGACGCACACACGCGATCCGCAAATTAACCTTCCATCAAGGGCTCTGACCGAATCTTCAGCATCTCGTGGCTCTTCAAACTCAACAACTGCAAATCCAGGTGGGTTTCGAGCAACCCATACGTTGCGGAGTGGTCCGTAATGTTCGAAGACCCTCCCTAGCTCGGCTTTCGCTGCTCCATTGCCCAGGTTTCCCACATATACCTTAGCATTAGCGTTCCTGCTGAATCGCGACATGGCGGGAGCGGTCCCTGAGGAGCACGGCACCTGAGGGTGGCTTGACGGGAGGCTCGGGTGGACTTCAGCTGACGCAACGTCACCGTCGGGAACTGGAGTCGAGGCGCTAGGCTCCTCGGGCCAGAGTGAAGATATGTCTGACTCCGCCACTCTCTCCGCCTGTTTACTCTGGGATCTAGTGACCCCCCCACAGGTCAGAGTCAATGACTCCTCCCTGGCCATGGCATCATTGCCAATCAGCAAGGAGACCCCGGGTATCGGGTAGTAGGGTACCACCACACAGGTCACTGGACCCTTAAAAATGTCACTCCGGACCTCGAGGAGGGCAAGGGGATACCGGCCAAGAACCCGGTCAATGCCCCGAAGGAGGGTATACTCGCCGGTATAACGCATCTGAGAGGCCGGAACTACCCCCGCCCGGAGAACACACCGTGTCGCCCCAGTATCCCGAAGGTATTGGGCCTCAAACTTCAGCATCGAATCAGGGCCACCCACTAAGGCTGTCCCTGAATAATCCTGGTACAGTGGATGAATGGAATTAGCCTCGGTGGCAGTGACCTCGGTCACCGATGCCACCGTCGTGTGCGAGGGCCCGGCGGATGAGCTCCACTGATCTCCCTCCGACTTAACAGGAGGGTTGCCTCGGTAGGCCGGACTAGCGGGATTAGAGAAGCAGCGGTTTTCACCGTGCCCCACGCGTTTGCAGAAATCGCACCAGGGCCCTGCCCTGGTCTGCGGCTCGCGACCGCCACCAGTGGAGGGCATCGGAGAACCCCTCCCCTCGATCCAGCCGCCGGGCAGACGGGGGGCGGTCTTGATCGCAGACTCCTCCGTCTTACGACGCGACTGCGTGACTTGCAGCATTTTGCACGCCAAAACATGTTTATCAATAAGGTTGACGCAGTCTGCCAAGGAAACAGTGTCTTTGTCGACAAGAAACAATGCTAAGTCAGGCGGAAGCTGTTGATCGATACGGTAACGCACCAGGAGTTCCGCAACCGCTTGAGGTAACTCAACCTTGCTCCCCTTGAACCATCTCTGCAGCTGTTCCAACAAGGCCCGCGAATGTTCCTCATAGGTTTGACTGGACTCACGAGTCCAGCTGAAAAAATTTCTCCTATAAATACATGCGGACACCGCATAGGCGTTCAAAATCTCGGCCTTCAATGCCCTGTATTTGTTTGCGTCCTCGGTTGCCATCCTCGCATATACCTCCCTCGCCTTCTCAGATAGATGGCTCACAAGATGGCCGACCCACAAGCTCTCATCAATGCCACCGGCAGCCAACAACTTCTCCGCCATCTCCAGATACGCTTCTGGCTTCGTGTCTCCCGTCCAGTCCGGCAAACGAACATGAACAGTTTCCGGGACTCTTGCAGCAGACCCCTCTGCCCGCTGTCGTTCAGTCAACATTCGCAACTCATGCTCTCTGACGTGTTCAGCTTCTGCTGCTGCCGCACGCTCTCTCTCTCTCTCACGCTCTCTCTCTGCTGCCGCATGCTCTCTCTCTGCTGCTGTCTCTGCTGCCGCATGCGCTCTCTCTGCTGCTGCACGCTCTCCCTCTGCTGCTGCCCGCTCTCCCTCCGCTGCCGCAGCACGCTCTGCCTCTGCTGCTGCCGCACGCTCTCTCTCTCTCTCACGCTCTCTCTCTGCTGCCGCAAGCTCTGCCTCTGCCCTGTCATTCTCCCTGTTATACATGTCAAGTTGTTGAACCGGAGTCAGCCCGGTCCAGAAGGGCGAACGCATGCATTTAGTCATGATGGAATCGCTTCCTAACATCTCGGGTTGAGTGACCGGGTCAAGGCTGCTTGCGTCGCTCACATCGCCACCCACGTGACTGTCAACATGATCAGGTTGAACTCTCACTTCTCTGGTCGACATAGCTTGGCTACGAGTTACCATAAGACAAGGCACAAAACACAACGCTCAAACACAACGCTCTGTTGGGGAAATACGACACGAACTACACAATATCACCCGCACATCAAATTGCCAATGAGAAAAATACCACGTACAAATACTCACGTTTTTTTTTTTTTTTTGTCGGTTGTTTGGAGGGATCCGAGGCTCACTTATTCTGCAGTGAAGCACCACCCAAGACAGCGTCCTACGGCGAGAAAGTTCCTCCAAGACGGCGTCCGCTGGTGAGAAGATGCAGAGAAGATGCAGATGCCGAATTCCCGTCTCAATTCGAATGTCTCTCACTTGAAAGATCCCGGACGGGCCCCCATTTGTCGCGATCCCGGCTGTGAAATGGTTCCCAGCACGGAATACGGACGTTAATGTCCGGGCTTCAAGTAGTCCACGGAGTGGACAGAGAGAACTCAATAAACACAATTGTGTTTTAATCGGCCTTCTAGGGGTAAGGCACGATGCTTTATTGGCTCGATCACAAAACCATGAAAGGTAACAAAATGGAATAAACTGCACAAAGCCTGCAGGAACTGTCGGCAACAGACGCTCCAAACAGGACGCAGGTAAGATCACTCGCGGCTCCAATCGACGATCTCCGGGACTCGGAGGGTAACAGGATGGAATTCACCGCACAAGGCCGGCAGGAACGGTCGGCCAGCAGCTCCAACACGAAGCAGGCAATCACTCGCGGTTCCAATCTACGAGATCCGGGAATCACTCGTTCTCTTCCGGAGTTACTCGCTCGTAAAATACCGAACTGTAATCGACCAGCCCAACTCGGCTGTCGTGAGGATTCAAGGAAAGCCCTTTTGAGATTTCCCACTCGGAGCCTTCGAGCCGCGTCCGTTGCACAAGATGGCCACCGCCTCTTTTCACTCTCCACCAATCACGTGCCGAATCGCCTCCCGATCGCGTGAGGCTCCAAGGAGGCCACGTCACGCGGTGGGCGGGGCACCAAATCTGGGTGAGAACAGGTGGTTTCACCGGTGGTTTCTCACAATATATATATATATATATATATATATATATATATATATATATATATATATATATATAAATAAATTTCAAAACACCTGGTCACAAGTGTTCCTCACTGACCAGGTCCTCAGTTGAGGTCCTCCGCATCATCCCGTTTCAGCCCTTCAACCTCGATACGGTCAGCTAAGGTGGGCCAGCAGGGGCACTTACGTCTCCACATGCAGCAGCTACACCTGAATGCATACATACCCTCACCCCCCAGCCAGTGAGAACACAGACTACAACAAGAAAACTGCCTCCACTCCCAGAATCCACAGCCACTCACCCACTCACTCACACACTAAAAAAAATCTCACCTAACCAACCGACCACCTACCCTTACAACATGCACCACTCAAACAAAAACACATTCTTGCAAAACCACATCCACTCCTGAAACACACACATACACACACACACACACACACACACACACACACACACACACACACACACACACACACACACACACACACCATTCACACATCTCCATTTCTCTTCCACACTCAGTCACAACACCTTTAGGCTGAAATGAACAACCACCCTCAACCTACACCATTCGATGTGACTCCATAAACGTCCTCCAAATCCAAAGTGTGCAACTTGGGCCACTCTGTCACACATCCTCCTTCTTTCTGTCCCACACACTCCAAGCCAAGCAAGAAATGCAGAAAAAGAATTGCCAATACACTGTATCCTTGACACCCCACCTCAAAGAGCTGACAAGAAACTTGCCAACCCTTCTCCCGACACTCTGCCTCCAGCCCACTGTACTTTCCGCTCTTCCTCTCGTGCACCTCCTCCATGTTCTCTTCCCAAGGTGCAGACAATTCCCCTAAGATGATCTGTCTTGTTGCACCTGACCAGATGACAATGTCAGGCCACAACCTTGTCACAGATCTCATCTAGGAATACCAATTGTGGCTTTATGTCTGCCACTACCTGTCAATCACAAGCATCTGACAGTCCTCTTGTTTCTTATTTTCCACATGTCATATATATATATATATATATATACACACACACATGTGGAAATATTTGCAGCTCAGGATCCATATCGTAAAGGATAGCACACTGAACAGTAAAATAATTTCAATTCTTTATTAATCACCTGACGTTTCGAGAGCAAACTAGTTCTCTTCCTCAGAGGCGTTGAGTGTGGTGTGGTGGTGAAACCATTAAGTTGTGAATATATGTGTCGCAACCAATGACAACCTGTTGTCTTACAGCACGTTGGTGTTCAGTTAGCCTTGTGGTTAAGCGTTTGGACATTTGGCCCACATAATTGGCTTCACCATCTTCACATTGTATTTTGTGGATGACATTCTTTCCATCAAATTTTTTCACCTGCTCTTTTGGCTTTGACAGCTATGCTCATAAGGATGCTTGTGGGGTGTTGGTGATGTTGATGTTGTACTCACGTAGAATGTGGCTTGTAGTTTTGGAAGTGTGTTGTATGTATGGAAGTGCCACCGTGTGTGGAGGTGTGGTTGGATTGTTGTTGTTGTAGTTGGATTCCTGGTGACAAGATTTGATAAATGCATTTGGGTAGTGGTGTTCTCGCAGTCGTTGAGTGATGTGCAGCATTTCCATCCAGCGTTGTTCATGGTCACTGCAGTGTGTTTTTGCACGATCTACTAAGCTGTGCACACAACTTATTTTGTGGCAGGTGGGATGGCCACTACGGTAATCCAATACTTTGCCCTTGTCGGTGGGTTTACGGTAAATCTGTGTGTGTAGCTTGCCATTTCCATCCCTGGAAATATCTACATCCAGGAATGGCAGAGACCCAGCTATGTCATCTCATGACACTCATTCAACTCTGCCTCAAATCAACGGACTTTGTATTCGACAGCCACATATATCAACATAAAGGAACCCCGATGGGCTCACCCATCTCAGGTCTCGTCGCCGAATTGGTGATGCAACTCTTTGAAGATCTAACACTGCATGGTGAGCCTTCTCCGAGGTTGTGGCTGCGGTACGTTGACGACACATTAGTGATCATAAAGAAGGCGGATGTTGACCGTTTCCACACAAATATAAATTCAACATGGCCAGCAATACAATTCACATGTGAAGTAGAACAACCCGTGGTAATAAGAACAAGTGACAAAAAACCTCGCACCCCTTTCACATTTCTGAGTGTGGGGTACAGCTGATCACGGGACCCAAGGCAGGTGACATCTGTCCCAAATAGTTGACACTGCTTCAGGTTCAATTTAAATCCAATGTCAAAACTGGAGGAAGAGCTCAATTATATTTTCATAATATTGCACCTGCTCCTCCGCCTCCTCCCTCTTACCAAGGGGGAGTCTCCAGACTGGTTGGCGATATAAGGTCAGCCCGATCACCGGTGTCAATTTGATGGTTGTCAAGGCCCAAACCTGATACACCCAACCCAACCTCCTCAACTGATGAAGAGAGCATCCAAATTCTTGGCAATCCCACTGTGCAAGGCCTTGATCTGTTTCTCCATTCCAAATATTCTTGCATCACCCCACTCTCTAAGTATTCCAATTTACTCATTTACTGGGACAAATTCCACTAAACAGAAGATCCTCCTTCCAGAATTCCCAAATGTGAGACTACATTTGATGATCCGGACACGTGTCACCTGTATGTAAATCCAGGGGTACCTTCAACACACGCTTTCGGCTTCAAAACAACATTCGCTACAAATCAGTAAAAGTAAACGGATACCTTTTAACATTCACCTGCAAAGCATTTCCTCTAAAACATGAAAATTAACCTTTGGCTCCACATTTATTTTGAATTAAAACGGTCATTTGTCTTTGTCTGTAACAGCACTTATTATGCAACACTTAATTGTTCTACAATCCGCTGTGATCTTTGGACAGTTTCCCAACAAATGTTTTTAATGGAAAGTTTGGAAACATCTCAGCAGATCTCTCTCACCAGTTCATATTCACCAGATCACACATTCACCATGACGTACTCACCAATCATCTTTTTAACACGTCCGAAGTATCACACAAACTTGGTCATATTCATCACACGCTCCGCACTTCACACTCAGATCATTCTCTCACTCATCATTCGCATCACTCCACGAATCACATTCAGATCACTTTCACACTCAACACTCGCATCACTCCCCATATCACAATCAGATCACTCTCCCACTCAACACTCACATCACTCCACGAATCACACTCAGATCACTCGCACACAACACTCGCACCACTCACCGAATCACACTCAGATCACTCTCACACTCAACACACATTACTCCCCATATCACAATCAGATCACTCTCCCACCCACTCAACACTCACATCACTCCCCGAATCACACTCAGAGCACTCTTCCACTCAAATCACTACCCATATCACAAGCAGATCACTCTCACACTCAACACTCGCATCACTCACCGAATCACAATCAGATCACTCACACTCAACACTCACATCACTACCCGAATCACACTCAGATCACTCACACTCAACACTCGCATCACTCCCCGATTCATCCTCAGATCATTCTCCCACTCAACACTCGCATCACTCACCGAATCACAATCAGGTCACTCTCCCACTCAACATTCACATCACTACCCGAATCACACTCAGATCACTCACACTCAACACTCGTACACTCCCCAATTCATCCTCAGATCACTCACACTCAACACTCGCATCACTCACCGAATCACAATCAGGTCACTCTCCCACTCAACACTCGCATCACTCACCGAATCACAATCAGGTCACTCTCCCACTCAACAGTCACATCACTCCCCGAATCACAATCAGATCACTCTAACACTCAACACTCAAATCACTACCCGAATCACACTCAGATCACTCACACTCAACACTCACATCACTCCCCGAATCACACTCGCATCACTCACACTCAACACTCGTACACTCCCCGATTCATCCTCAGATCACTCACACTCAACACTCGCATCACTCCCCGATTCATCCTCAGATCACTCCCACTCAACACTCACATCACTCCCCGATTCATCCTCAGATCACTCTCGCACTCAACACTCGCATCACTCACCGAATCACAATCAGGTCACCTCACACTCACATCACTCCCCGAATCACACTCAGATCACTCTCCCGCTCAACACTCGCATCACTCCCCGAATCACAATCAGGTCACTCTCCCACTCAACACTCACATCACTCCCCGAATCACACTCGCATCACTCCCCGATTCATCCTCAGATCACTCCCACTCAACACTCACATCACTCCCCGATTCATCCTCAGATCACTCTCGCACTCAACACTCGCATCACTCACCGAATCACAATCAGGTCACCTCACACTCACATCACTCCCCGAATCACACTCAGATCACTCTCCCGCTCAACACTCGCATCACTCCCCGAATCACAATCAGGTCACTCTCCCACTCAACACTCACATCATTCCCCGAATCACACTCGCATCACTCCAGACATCACATCATTCCCCGAATCACACTCAGGTCACTCTCCCACTCAACATCATGACATTGGTCATCAAGTTCTATTCACCAGACCACCATAATCACCTCACCTTTGGAATCTGAAAATCATTAATGCCCAGGCCACATAAAATGAAAACAACTTATTTTTCATTTCCTGTACTGTGTTTAGTATATTATAAAATATTGATTTTATTCCCGTGAACACAAAAATAAATCCGACAGCACTGAATACTGCGGGATTGAGTGATACATCTGCAGTTGTGAGTGAAGTCACATGATTGGGCGCTTAAGGTCACATGTAATCGATACAGAGGGTTTAAGTGATATACATATAGGTTATTAATAAGAACAAAAACTTTCACAAAATTAACTTTGATAACGATTTATTTTGTGAGTACAACTTTAATCAGCTCTCGGTGAGCAATCTATATATATATAAAACACAGTTTGTGTGTGTGTGTGTGTGTGTGTGTGTGTGTGTGTGTGCGTGTGTGCGTGTGTGCGTGTGTGTGTGTGTGTGTGTGTGTGTGTGTGTGTAATGTTACCGATAGACTCCGAAACGGAGAGGCTCACGTGCTTGATATTTGGCATAGACATGGCCATTGAGCCTGGGAAGAACATGGCTGAGACCATATTTGACGAGATCCATATTTTTTATTCATATTTACCTCAGCGCATTTTAGCGAAGTACCCGCTAATCTCAGCCAGTGCGAGCAGCTCGCTGATTCGCTCAGAGCGATCACGTGATGTTCCATCCCGTCACACGTCACACGTTTGCACGTAATTCAGGGCGAAAAGCCATTGCGTTTTTCACCTTTATGCGACCGTTTTTGTATCGATTTTGTGCGGTATGAATTACATTTTAATTCATATTTCGTGTTTACGAATTCGAATACGAAGGATTTCCCCTTTCGATTTCGAATACGAATCGAATACGAGCTTGAGTCGAGAGGGCGAATGTACGGGTTGGGAATGTACGGGTCTCCCTTCCCCCGCCCGGCAACGCCGGTACTGGAGGACGTGGGTCACAGGATCGGTGAGTCTCCAAATCCGCTTCGTGCTCTTTCGAAGATGCAGGACGATGTCGCGATTGTTGTGCTGCTCTCCGACCATGAGAACTGCAACGTCATTGTCGACAGGCCCTCCCCCTCCCATCCATCCCCCTCCCCCTCCCCCCTCCAATCCCTCACCCTCCCCCTTCCCCCCCTTCCCCCCTTCCCCCCTCCCCCCTTCGCCCTCCCCTCCCATCCCTCACCCTCCCATCCCTCACCCTCCTCCTCCCCTCCCATCCCTCACCCTCCCATCCCTCACCCTCCTCCTCCCATCCCTCACCCTCCTCCTCCCATCCCTCACCCTCCTCCTCCCAATCCCCCTCTCCCCCTCCTCCTCTTCTCCACCTCTCCTCCTCCCCCTCCCCCTCTTCTCCCCTCCCCCCTCCCTCTTCTCCCCTCCTCCTCCCTCTTCTCCCCTCCCCCCTCCCTCTTCTCCCCTCCCCCTCCCTCTTCTCCCCTCCCCCTCCCTCTTCTCCCCTCCCCCTCCCTCTTCTCCCCTCCCCCTCCCTCTTCTCCCCTCCCCCCTCCCTCTTCTCCCCTCCCCCTCCCTCTTCTCCCCTCCCCCCTCCCTCTTCTCCCCTCCCCTCTCCCTCTTCTCCCCGCCCCCTCCCTCTTCTCCCCTCCCCCTCCCTCTTCTCCCCTCCCCCCTCCCTCTTCTCCCCTCCCCCCCTCCCTCTTCTCCCCTCCCTCTTCTCCCCTCCCCCCCTCCCTCTTCTCCCCTCCCTCTTCTCCCCTCCCCCCTCCCTCTTCTCCCCTCCCCCCTCCCTCTTCTCCCCTCCCCCCTCCCTCTTCTCCCCTCCCCCCTCCCTCTTCTCCCCTCCCTCTTCTCCCCTCCCCCCCTCCCTCTTCTCCCCTCCCTCTTCTCCCCTCCCCCTCCCCCTCTTCTCCCCTCCCCCCTCCCTCTTCTCCCCTCCTCCTCCCTCTTCTCCCCTCCCCCCTCCCTCTTCTCCCCTCCCCCTCCCTCTTCTCCCCTCCCCCTCCCTCTTCTCCCCTCCCCCTCCCTCTTCTCCCCTCCCCCTCCCTCTTCTCCCCTCCCCCCTCCCTCTTCTCCCCTCCCCTCTCCCTCTTCTCCCCGCCCCCTCCCTCTTCTCCCCTCCCCCTCCCTCTTCTCCCCTCCCCCCTCCCCTTCCCCCCTCCCCTCCCCTTCCCCCCTCCCCTCCCCTCCCCTTCCCCTCCCCTCCCCTTCCCCTCCCCTCCCCTTCCCCCCTCCCCTATTTTTGGAATGAAAATAGAGATATTGAGGTTAAATGAATGAGGAAATGACGTGCGGGTTTCTACTTTCTAGCCGTGACATTCGCCATATGCAGATTCGCCATTGACTGGGTATGGAACCATTCAAACAGGTAAGTTTTTCGTGCAAGTCCTTCACGAACCCGCTGTCCATGCTTGATGTTCGACTTCAGGTGGCACAGGAACGTGGAATTTATTGGTTCGTCGTTTACCATTCGCCGTTTTTTTGCCTAAGTCTTTCATGAACCTGCTGTCCATGTCTGGCGCGCAACAGAAGGCGGCACAGGCATGTTGAATTTATTCGCTCCATGGTTTGGCATTCACCGTTTCCGCATTGTTTGTTTGCTTTCGGCTCCCCGTACCTTAGCTTTCGGCTGTGCGTAGCACAGGTACCTCGCTGGTCATTTATAAAGCAACTGATTGAAATCCGATAAATCATGATTTGGGAATATAAAAATGTTTTATTTGCCATTTGAAATTCCATTATCACTTTGAAAATAAATATATTTCTAAAGTAATCATACATGTACTTTTCTTTAATAAACAAAAGTAAATCCACAAGCCCGTGAGTTATACTGTTTAACAACTGTGCTGTGATTGGGGGATGCTTTCGGCCCCTTCATTCTTGATGGACTTTCCCCTTACTAATTTCTAATTACTTCTGCGAAAGACACACATTGTTACCTATTTATGGGTCGTTTGAACTTTGAAGGAAAAGTCCAAAACGAGATAATAATTAAACTTTCTGTCACTGTAAGCCTTCACATGACACCTAATATGTCATAGTGATGGTGTACATCATAACGAGCAGCATAATCGACATCAAATGCCACGATTGCAAATAGATATTCTGATTTTAAAAAATTTCCCAATTACTATTTCACTGTCTATTCACTGTGACGTAACTTTCAGGTCTGTGACGATCCTGCAAAATGTTTTATGATTGGTTCATGAAGACAATGACTGGTGTTGGCTTAGCGGTTAGGGTGCCAGCTTGGGATCCTAGGATTCTGGGTTCGCATCCCGGTCGATCGCTGAATTAACGCCAGGGGGGTTGACTCAACCTGTCATCCTTCTGAGGTCAACAAATTGAGTACCAGTTCACTGGTAATTCACTGCGTGTTGCAAGAGGCGACTAACAGGGTTGGCGGCAGGAAGGGCATCCGGCCACAAAACATTGCTTCAAAAAGGGGACTACGGTGCCCAAAAAAGGCCAACCCCTGCTCTGCGGGGAAAAAATGGCCTCTAAAGGTGGTTCATGAAGGCAATGACCTCATGTGCCCTCACGACATCCTCAAAGTGCGCGGCAGACAAAGGATCGATAGATATATCGTCGCATTTGTGTGTCGAGTGTGGTTGTTACCATGCATGGGTGAAAGTCTCCTCCAAGCTTTATTGGTCATTGTTGGGTGTTGTTGCCCCCTGGTGGTTTCGCAAAGGGACCGGCACGACCCCACAACAATCATAGGAAACAACATTTGGCAGCAGCAAACGCAAACTCCAACGTGGGAATGAAATAGAATTGTTCCATTGTGACACACCAGACATTTAAGATACCTGGTTATCGTCCATTTTGAACTACAGAGAGAACTCTTTGGGAAATTTGATGATGTTGTCACATCTAAACACTTAAGCAAATGCACAATTCATCTCCTAATCTTCACTTCCATGAAGTAAGTCCCCATCCAATGATTTTACTTAGAATAAGGTTATCTCAAGTCCATCTCCATTGAAGCCAATTGATATTGCACGCTTTATTTTGCGAGGTCCTGAAATGTTTATAGTCGATTTGATATTTTCTGAACCTAGAAATGTTCTTTCCTATGAACTTTTTTTTGTTGATTTGTACTCCCATGGGGTCCTAGAACAAATTCAGCTTGGTTGCCCAAATTGCAAGTTTGGGAAACTCTGGTAATTTGCATAAATCCAATATTGCCGCCGGGCGCCATTTTGAAAATCTAACTTTTAAACCACTTGCCCAATAATGATATGAAATACCTCTTTTAAGGGGTTTTGGGGGTGTAGAATCTATTTATTCTGTTATTTTTTCAATTCAAGGTCAAGTTCAGGTGCTGAAGGTCATTTCAGGTCAAGGTCAAATTTGACCTCTCGATGGACAACAGATGAAAAGTTTAACAAAATTACATTTTAATAGTTTATTCATGTTCATGCCACGGAATGGATAATCATGTAACATTTGACACATTTGTCTTTGAGAAAGTAGTAATAATTCATATTTGAAAGATCATTATGGATATTAGCCTAGCTTAGATGACATTGAAACTAACACATTGCTTTGACCATTCACATTTCATGATGAGGAAAACTATTGCATTAAGTAATTATGCATAAACGTCATTGTAAGGATGTTACAAGGCTTGGCATTACTGCAGATAAAAGGTGGTTTTAAACAATATGCTAAACCGTAATGAAGTATATAGCGGGTATCACCAAATAACCTTCATCTGTTACTCCCACTCATCATCGTCTTCATCCTCAATAACCTCATTGTCTTCAGAATCAACAATACCATCGTCAATATTCTCATCGCCTTCACTCTCCTGATCCACACCCTCTTCAAAATCGTCTCCTTGAACATCCTCCCTCTCGACATCAACCTCATCTCCAGTCTGAGCATCTCGTTTCTTAGTGTACGGATTGCAGCATCCCTCTTGACCAGAGCAGTTACGGTATGACGTGCATGAAAGATATTGTTTGTGACAGCCACATGCCTCGGTCCTGCACTTCTTGCCATGTGCCCTACACTGACACAAAAGCACGTCAATCAGATCTGGTGGAGCTGGGTCACCCTGTCCGATGACAGGAACGGGGATGCCATCCCGGATCTCCCATCCAAAGCGAGTGATATCGGCTGACTCGTCGGGTGGGGCTTGGTGATCTGCAGCTTTCCACAACATGACCTGCAGATGAGCCCGCAGCACATGCTGCAACAGGTTGGCAGATATTGGAGGCAGGGCCATGATTTTAGGACTTTTCTCCTTTTTGGTGAAGAGTGTGAAGTGGGCAGACTCCATGGATGTTCCTGGCGGTTGACCATACAGAGCAACGAAGAAGGGTTTTGCTGCTTCCATCATATCTGCCTGTGTTGTGCCCACCTTACCCAGGACATCAGCCAAGCCTGGAAAGTCCCCATCAAGCAAGATGTTCAGTGCACTGTTCTTCCCTTTGGCATATGGATATGATGTTGTGTCGCACCCGCTGAGGGCATGCATGCCAAGCAGCTGCATACATTTTGGCCCTAGGTCAGCACAGGTGGCTTTGATGTCCACCATTGTCCGATCCCACCGCTCCATCTGCACCTCGCATTGCAGCTTCGCCCGATGCACCAAATAGACCAGTAGGACAAACACGTCTGTGTCGTCACTGAGCACACGGATCACGCCATGGCCACGTCTGGCAGCCTCAAGGACATAGGAGATCATGGTGACGTCTGCTTCGTCATGACCGAATACACCATAGTCCGGAGTCTCCATCGCCGAATTGTCTCCTAGATTGAAGGTACACAACACGCTCGCCAGCCTCCGTTTGTTATCCTTGCTCTTCAGGATTGCATCTCTCTTGGGCAGAGGACTGGTGATGGAGAGCTCATAGTCGGTGATAACTTCACCAGCTCACCATATTCTCTCATGATCCTTGGCACAGACGACATCTTGGTACTTGTCGAAGACAACGACCTTCTCAGTACGATCTGGATATTGACTTAAACGACTTTGGATGGACGCAATCAGATCTGAGGGACTGCCACCGTGTGGCCAGACAATATGGTAGAACAGCTGTGAAACATCCACGATAACAATGTCAGGAGCAGTTGGCAAGATCTCAAGCACACCGAGGCGTTTGACCAGACCCGACTTGTTGCCTTTGCGGAGACAACCATAACCATCGATGAGCGATGAAGGTACTACACACAGTTCGTAGGCAAACAGAGGTTCAAGCTCCAACTGCCGCCGCTGACCAATCATCAATAGCCGGAGAAAAATGTTCTCAAGGTCTATTACTGGCCTTTCATTGTTGCGCTTGACCTTATTCTTGAGAACATCCATCGTCTTGATGGGGCTGCTGATAGATTTGTAGAACCCATCAGGGAGACTGGCGATGAATTTTCTCTCCATCTCTTCTCCAATCACAATTGAATCCGCCACATTCACATCAGCAGAGGAAATTTGACCAGTGACAGGATTGTACAGATGAGGACGGTGATCTTCCAGTGGGTGTGGGTACTTCTCCACCTCCACATAAATGAGACCCCTATCATATGTATCCAAGATGCGCCGATATACCCAAACTTACAGAACTTAGATAGCAAACTCGTTCAGTGCATCCGCCATCTTTCTTTATCCGTCCTGGGGACTAGAAACTAGTTATTGAACAAACCACAGGCAACCCACTCGGCATTTACTAGAAATGACAATTAACCTGGCCTTTTGCACCTGATCTTCACCTTGAATTGAAAAAATGACAGAAGAAATAGATTCTACACACCCCAAAACCCCCTAAAAGATGTATTACATATCATTATTGGGCAAGTGGTTTAAAAGTTAGATTTTCAAAATGGCGCCCGGCGGCAATATTGGATTTATGCAAATTACCAGAGTTGCCCAAACTTGCAATTTGGGCAACCAAGCTGAATTTGTTCTAGGACCCCATGGGAGTACAAATCAACGAAAAAAGTTCATTGGATAGAACATTTCTAGGTTGGGTATTGAGTACATAGGAACGTCAAACCGACTATTACTGATCATACAATTTTTGAACACGTCTACGTCAATCTGTGAAAATGTAAAGCTCCGTCTTGGCCGCTCCACACTTGACTATAGATATATTCCCAGAATATCAAACTAGAGGCCAGAGAAATGTAATTTGACATCTGAACGTTAGACAAGATACCACACAAACCTACTCATCAAACTGTTTGCCAATGTTGTTAAAGTTCCTCTTTTTGACTGGTTCGTTGACTTTCTGTGAGCATAGAAGGAGCATCTTGCTTGGGACAGCCTCACATCTTCTGTCCTTCCATTGGAAACTGTTGTTCTCTGAGACAATGTCGTGGGACCTTCTTTGTTCCCACTATGGACACCTCACCCTCCTAGAAGCGGTATAACCTAAGGCCCTGGTGCTAATAGGATAGGTATCTGAGACACAGGTGGCTGAGGCACATGGCCTTCTCCTCTCTCACTACAGACAGTTTCATGTTCTGACAATCTGCATTCACCTTTTTATCACTTCTCTCACCTTGTCCTAATCTCTGGCCTTTACCTGATGCCAAGTCGTAGATGCTCATTGCATCGCCCATTATTACGTAATCTTTCCAGGTCTAATATTTTTGGCCATCTCCACACCTTCATTCCCGCATTATCTCATCTATTGAATTGCCTCCCTAAATTTGCCATCTATTCATGCTCTTTCCTCCATTCTTCCAGCACTACAACCCATCACCATCTTACATTGCCTCTCATGTCTGCTGTCAATCTCTGCCATTCTCTCCAATTCTCCACTTCCCTCTACCTATGTTGTTTTCTACCTGTGCCTTGTTTGCCTGTACAGTACCTTTCTTCCCTATTAGAGTATCTACCAGCAGACCTTTGTTATCTAGTCTTTCCATCAACATTGACAACTATATCCAAAAAAAACCTTTTATTTTACTTTTGTTGTTGCAGCTTTGTGAGTCTGCGTTACCATGTCTATTCGTATTCACCTGAAAAGAGCAGATCAACCAAAACAACACCATCGTCCGACGATAATACTGTAATGGGAAATCTTGCTATTCCATGAGCCCAAAACGGGAATAAAAATGTAGGATCAGTGGAAGAGTCAGGAGACAGAGGATACCTGTTTGTTGTCTGCAGAAAATAAACCAAAAGGCTTTCGTTTTGATCAGTACACGTGGAACCCGCTCTGTTTGTGCTGGGCCATGTGGGATACAAAGATCGGTGTGGAGGGAATCAACACTCGCCTGGCTGAAAATGTCTTGGTGTGTCTTGAAGTGTGTGAACATGTTTTCTATGCAAATATGCAGCAAACAAGCAAGGCAATGAACGGACAAGAAAATAGGAGCGAAGGAAACACAGTAATGTGCAAGCAAAAGATGGCTGGGTTAGGAAGGGTTAATGTGATTAGGAAAGATTGTGAGTATAGATGGAGGATAACATGAGATGATGGTGCACTGCTTTCTTTTGAAGCCCTCCAGGGGATTGTGGGATTGAACAGCCTCAGGAAGGCCACAATCCCCTTCTACAAAGGGGAGAAAAGAGGAACAAAAGAGTGGAGGTGTGCAGAAAGCCTGGACATTGTGAGTTTAACCAGGTGGAGTTAATGGAAGAACGTGTACATCTTGTCGGGGTCGGGAAAGGTCAGGGGCTAAGAGAGCAGTGGGAACTCGAACGGTACTCGGAAGAGAGCATATACCTCCGCAAGGTTGAACACATACCCACTAAACTTTGTCTGCATCCATCCACAACCTTTTGAGATATCCTGTTCACAAACAGACGTACAATCAGACTGGGGTGAAAACATAACCTCTTCCCACCTTCAGTAGCGCAGGCAACTGGACCAGAGGAGAGGAGGTAAAAACAGAGGTCACATACCTATTTGTGATGTCAAAGAAACAGACCTTGTGCTTCAGCCTCATCGCAGGGGATTCCAATAATGTTGAGAGCTTCGGAGTCCACAGAATGCATAGATGTGATGCTGGAGCTTCAGCCCATCGTTGGGAAAGCAGTACTCCATTGAGATGTGGACAAAGGCCTTACATATTGGAATGACTGATTTTTCAACGCATGGCATGGAAATACTGAAGATATCGAGTCTGTGGCTGCCTTCAGAGGCCTGCAGCTTTACTGTAACGTCAGCCAAGGTCGTGCCTAATGGTGAAACCGAGAAGCTAAAGAGATATAATCTCTTCCAGCGGATGACAATTGGAATAAATGCTTGCATACACTTGTGCAATAAATTATATGCAAGAAATGCTTGGATAAGCTAGGGTTATGAAATAGTTTAGATAATGGATAGCACGTTATATGTCAGATAATAATAATAATAATTCATTTATTTTGTATAGCGCTTTTCCAGAAGCCCAAAGGCGCTTTGACAGAGTGGCAAACATAATGCATAACAATACATGAAAACAACAATTTCAAAAAAGACAAGAATCAATAGGGAAATATTTAAAGCAAAAGGAGGGAGAAGGAGAAGAGATAGTCAGGGGTTAAATGCTGTGGGTTGAATGTTGAATGCAGTGTTGAACAGGTGGGTCTTTAGTGATGTTTTGAATGTGGTGAGTGAGGAGGAGTCTCTGATGGTGTGAGGTAGTGAGTTCCAGAGGGTGGGCGCAGCGATGGAGAAGGCCCTGTCCCCCCAGGATCTGAATTTGGTCCGGATGGAGGGGGTCAGGAGGTTTGTACCAGCAGAGCGGAGGTTGCGGGTGGGAGTGTGTCTGGAGAGGAGGTCAGCCAGGTAGGATGGGGCCAGGTTATGGAGGGCTTTGTATGTCAAAAGGAGGATTTTGTACTGGATACAATACTGGATACAGATACAATTCACTTATGATACACATCAACAAAAGGTTCTCCCAACGAAATACTTACAATGGTCCAGAACGAGGATGGTGGGGTGTGTGTGTGTGTGTGTGTGTGTGTGTGTGTGTGTGTGTGTGTGTGTGTGTGTGTGTGTGTGTGTGTGTGTGTGTGTGTGTGTGTGTGCATAAAAGAGAGAGATAGAATTGTGAGGAACAGAAATGAAAAAAACGAGGTGTGTGTGTGTGTGTGTGTGTGTGTGTGTGTGTGTGTGTGTGTGTGTGTGTGTGTGTGTGTGTGTGTGTGTGTGTGTGTGTGTGTGTAATGACCACTCCCTTTTGCAACTTCAGATGCATAGTGCTGCCAAGGGAGTTTCTTGGATATTGGGCACAATCCTGGATGGGTGGACACTATGGCGCAGGATACTCGAATGGCTCATTATTCCCAGTCAGCTGGTACTCATTTTGCCGACCTCGGAAGCATGGTACAGCCTGAGTCAACCCATCTGGTGTTAATTCAACGGATGACAGCGGCTTGAACTCAGGAGCTTGCAATCTTAAGCCAGCCACATTAACTGTTGAGCGAATGCCAACCTGTGTATATACAGTATATACTGTATATATATATGTGTATATTAGGGTGGTCCAAAAATTTGAAGATTGGATTTTCATTTCTCCACAAGCCTGCCCCTATTCCTATTGAAGAAAGTAGTTTGTGGTGAAAATTTGAGCTTGATTGGACAAAATTTAAAGGTTGCTCAAAATGTTGACAAATTTTAATGAATAATAAGATTCAGAATTTTTAGCATCATACATCAATTCATAGCTAATTATCTATTTTCAATTACTCAAATTATTTATTATTGTTATTGTTATTGTTTGTTTGTAAACTAATAAGTAATTATGTACAATGTACCATTGTACAATGTACATGTATGTTCAATGTACCATTGTACAATGTACATGTATGTTCAATTGTTCATTGTTCAATGGTCATTCATATAATCAAATTAAGATAAAAAACAAAACAGTAGATTAAACATTCATGTATTAATTTGACAATAAATCATTTATCGGAAAAAATAAATCATCCATCAGAAAATATAAAATATCTATCAGAGACGATAAAACAAATGTATCAGAACAATTAAAACAAAGTAAACATCAGAATACACATAATTTGAATGATTTTACGTAGCATTGTTTTCAGAAACTTGTGTTTCAAAACATTGCGTACTTTGGTGACAAGATGGCTTTGGTTGACACTGGAAAGTTTTCACGATGAAGTTTCATAACTCTCAACACAAATTGCTTCTGCTCTTCATTCTTGGTCAGAGTGTCATGGAAGTTTGGATGAGAGCAACACCTCGCTCAGCACAGTCATTGATAACCTTCGTGCTGCGTATCTTCTTCTCAAGCTCTTGGTATGAGTTGTCTGTGTTCCAGAGGTGTGGCTCCTTTTCCAGAAAACTCAGTGATACTTCTTTGTCAGACTCTGAGATGACAACACCAAATAATTGAAGAGATCGACTTGTGATGCATGTGTTGTCCACTGAGTCAGAAAGCCTGAAGGCTTTAGCATCTATCCGATGAAGATTGTTTGGCTTTGGAGCCCGCTTGAAGTTCTTCACCATCTTTGCCTTTGTCTCATCATCCACCCGGCTATCAAAAAGAGCTAATGCAGCAAGGTGTTCTGACAAATACCAGAGGTGTCTAGTGAATGCTTTGACAGCAGTTTCACGGACAACCATATCTGGGTAAGAACCAAGGGTTGAAAGAAGAAGCAAATCATTGAGAGGTGCCTTTGTGGGTCGCGGCGCCTCATGCCAGAATCTCGCATACACAAGTGCAACAAAAAGAGCAATCTGTGTGATTCCCTTCAATTCACGTGATGTTAGCTTTATTTGGTCTTTGTAGAGAACCATCTTGAGAGCATATATGGCTTTCATCATCCAGCGGGCATTGTGCATAGCTCCTGGGGCATGGAATTTCACCTCTCTGGCCTCACATCCACCCAGAAATGTATGGCATAGTCTCAGAAGTTCTTCATAGTCATCACGTGGGTGTTGCTCTTCAAGTGCAGCTGCATAAAAATGTATCATATTCTGACGTTAAACAAGGTTATCGGAAAACATTTTATCTTCTCCTACTTGGAACCTCTTCTTGTCAATTAAAGGCCACTGTTTCTGAAACCTCTTGAACAGTCTGATCTCAGGTCCGCTAGTGGGTCCTATGACTTTAGTTGTAACATCAGAGAGCATTGCTTCAAACACATGATGACGACATGCAATCCAGACAAGCTTAGCATCCAAAGCTGCTTCAATGAGGGTACATGCTCCGTTTCTCAGCCCTGTGTTGGATGCACTGGTGTCAAACACTATGCCTTTCACCAACTGTTTGACATTCCACTCCTCAAGAAGTTGTATGCATGCATTTGCTTGTGCTACACCAGTGCCTTGGGGAATTTTTGGAACTCCAAGCAACTTCTCGGTATTCATACCAGTTACAAGTATCGCTACCCGATCAACAGATTCTTTGTGATTGCCAGTATAATCAGGGAGCAGTTTCCCATCCTAGTGTAGTAGGAGTAGGGTATTACATGAGAAATTTGCCTTTTCTTCAGTGGCCATTATTTCCCTTCCACGAATTCGAGAACGACGAATTCCACTGCGTGACAGAGAAATGTCTTCAATGGTATGACCAAGAGATTGTGCAAAAGCACTGGCCACAAACATAGCACGCCGATCTGAGAGATTTACTCTGTCCAAAGTTGCCACTATTGCTGGAGTGATCACCTTGATGGGAGCCTTTTTCGGCTGTTTGGCAGAAGATGGACTTTGGAGTTTGAATTAATTGTCCCCTGAATCGGAGCTTTCTATCTCAGACACATCATCATCATCAACCACAGCCGATGTTGATGGAACAGATTGCATTGCTGTTTGAGTCTCAGCAGCATGTTTCTTCTTTCTTTTATCTTCATTCTCAAGCCTGATACGCTTTCTGTTCTTCTTCACTGCCAGAGTGTTGTTCACAGATCCCATACGTGAACTTGAGGCATCCTCACGCTGCATGATAAGGAATGCTTTGTCTTCTTCATTCGTCATTTTCTCAAGCGCATCATTTGGTGAGATATCGAAGAGGGATTGAAGATCATCTTTGAACATCTGCTCCTTCACTCTATAGTTTTCGAATGTCTTGGTTCTATTTTTCTTTACCAGTTTGTAGGCATCATACAACTTCAAAAGTTGGCGCTCACAGGAATCTATTCTCTGCACTGGAATTCGTGCTTTCTCCCAGTATGCACACACAGCTTGTACACTAAGTTTGGTACTTTCACGAACTGTATGGTGTTCTTGTATGTGATGGTACACCATTTTCTGCAATGTGTGTCCTTTGGTTGGTAGTCCCCCACATCTTATTTCCGTTTCAGACTTGCCCAGCAACCAAACTGTGGAAGAGCTGCGAGTTTCTGCCATCTGAAAAAAACAGGATAAATTAAAAATGTTATTTTTTGAGCAACCTCTAAATAAGTTCCAATTGACCTCATATTTGGTTCATATGAACAAGGGCAGCCTTGTGGAGCATGGATTTTAAAAAGTATTAAATATTACATATATCTGTGGACCACCCTAATACATATATATATATATATATATATATATATATATATATATATATATATATATATATATATATATATATATATACAGACTTGGCATTTAATATGGAATATTTTTTTCGTGGGGATGAACTTACTTTTCAAGATGTCTTAGAACCAAAAGTTCATTGGAATTATGTTGAAATTATTCTAGATTTTGTTAATGTGACCTTTAAAAGAAACAAAACACACATTTGACATTTAGAAACAAATAAATTGATCCTTGAAAGTGATGTAAACTGATATCGAACTCAATTCACGGACAGTACTGTGTTAAACTTCTGCACGTTTTCCAGAAGTATCTCTTTATTTTGCACATTAGCCAAAAAAATTTTTAACAAAAGTTAAATTACGACTGGGATTACGGACAGTAAAATTACAGTTCAGTACTTCGTGTAACCCCCACGAGCATTCAGGAGAGCACGTACACGTTGAGGCATGCTGTTCACGAGATTTGCCAAGGTTTGGACAGGAATCGCTTGCCATGTAGTGACAATAGCCTGCTGCAATTCACGCACAGAAGTCGGCTGCTGGTCCAAGTGGTCGATTTGATGCGTTAATTCTGCCAACAAGTTCTCTATCAGATTCATATCCGGGGACATGGCAGGCCACTCCATATGCTCTACACCACGGTCAGCAAGAAAGTGTTGGATCATGCGAGCACGATGAGGCCGTGCATTGTCATCTTGGAAGACAAAGTTTCCTCGAAAGCCTGCACGAGCAAATGGAAGCAATGTCTCTTCCAGAGTGGCCCTGTACTTGAACTGGATCAGGTTTCCATTCAGAACAAGCAGGTCAGTTTTGCTCCCTGCATGAAAAGCAGCCCAAACGGTCACCCCACCACCTCCAGCTTGGACTCTTGGCACTATACAATCTTTGTTGTAGGCTTCATGCACTTGTTTGCGCACTCGGACGTGGCCATCTTGACGATAGACCAGAAATCTAGACTCGTCACTGAAGATCACGTGATTCCAGTGTCCTGGATGCCATTGATGGTGCTCTCTGGCCCACTGCAATCGGCGCTGGCGGTGTTGTCTGGTCAGGCGTGGCTTTCTCAGGGGACGCCTGGCACGACAGCCTGCTTGAACCAGTCGTTGGTTGACTAGCCTTCTGGATACAGGCACATTTGTCAGTTGCTGCCACTCAGCCCTGAGGCGATTAGCTAACTTGGTACGGCCATTGCGGACTAACCGGTGCAGCTGGCGATCATCCCTCCTTGTGGTTCTGCGGGGACGTCTTGGCCTCGGTATTGGTGTAGGGACACCCCTCTGAGCATTTCGTTTCAGGATCTTTGACACCTGACCTTGAGTGATGCCATACTGCCGAGCAATAGCACGCTGTTTCATGCCATAATTTCGTAAAGCCAACACTCCATGACAAACAGCATTGTCGAGTTGACGGACCATCTCCAGAGGAAGCGGCAATAACTTTTGTAGACGTGCAGCAGTTGTTTTCCACTAATACAGAACACAACAACCCTTGTATACCCGACTGTGAAGCCAATCATCAAATGCACCTGTCCTTCCATTTTGCCATGCCACCTGTGATATAGTCCTGTTGTTGACCTCTTGCTCCGACAGACAATCAGTGACATGGTTCTTTAACAAATAAATCACCAAAGTGTAAAAGAAACTCACCAGATTGATATACTGAGTTAAGAAAGTAAACCCAAGTCAAGAAAAAAAAAAAAAATTCCATATTAAATGCCAAGTCTGTATATATATATATATATATATATATATATATATATATATATATATATATATATATATATATATATATATATATATATGTATATATGTATATATATATATATATATATATATATATATATATATATATATATATATTGTTATAGATCGCGGTTAGATGTTATAGACCGAGCGGTGGTTTAGAACCGCGACCTAACAAAACTCACCCGATTCACCCAGACTTTGGCCGTATCGCACCCCAGCTGCTCAATGAGGGAAAAGACGAAAACGACGCAATGCAAAGAGGAAAATGAAGACAAACAGGTTGGAAATACTACTAAATTTATTCCTCCTATTTACACACAAGCAACAAAAAGCAATTCAGTTTATTTACAAGTACAAGACGCATGTGACACAGTGCAAATTTAGCTTATCTACAGACTTAACTTATTACCCAGGACAGAACAAACAAAGACGACTCACACGGGGAATGCCAGGGATGGCAGAAGGTGGATGGCTGGCGGGAGAGGAAAGGTCCAAGGGGGGGGTCTTGCAGCACAACCGGCGCGTTCAACAGCCGCCGTTCCGTTTCGGCCCTGCTCCGAACCGCCGTTCAGGCCCCCTTTGGCGGTCGGGTGTCGCGGCTGCGGCGGCCTCCGTCCGCTGCGTTCCCAGGACTTGTCTCACTGGTCTGGTCCCTCAACCCTCAACTCTTTCTTGCTTCTCTCACTCCTCACCACCGACTTCTCTCTCTGGCAATCGACTGTGACCAACTCCTTGCAACTCTCTTTCTTCTTCTCTTCTCTTCTCATCTCATGCTCATCTCCAAGGCCTCTCTCATAAAGCAGTCCCTTACAGTCGCTTTTATCACCTCCAGCGAAATCAAGCCGCCGACTCCGAGGGCACACCTGCCGGGTCACTCACCGCGGCCCTGGTTGGTCGCGCGACCCTCGGGCTCCGCCCCGGACGACGACGGGCGGGCGCGCCCCTCCCCTCCTCTGACGAGGTGGAGACACGCCTTTCTTCCCTGACTCGAGCCTCGTGGTCAATGGCGGTTATTGGAGGGGAGGTGATTGGGAATCGAGGCTCAGCAATGACGAGATGGGATGTAATATGGCAATCGAGGGTCGGCAATCACGAAAGGGGGGATGTGAAGGAAATGGGGATTTTTGGGGATGGGAATGGAAGGGGATCTATTCTCTTTCACTGGTGCAATGGAGTATTTCAATTAATGGTAGACACAGCCTTATCTTAAAACACAGAATAAGATATAACTATCGAACATGAATATCCTATGATTGGCTGACGTGTATGCTTGTGGACTATGGGACGCCCTTTTGATCTTACACAGCTCCGGAGGCAGGAGGCACAGCACAACAACAATAATAATAATCATACAGCACACAATAAAAAAAAAATATATGCAGTCCTCATATCCACAACACTGCACTCTCCTCCTCTTAGGCACGTCCCGGGCCTACAACTTTTAGCTTTAGCGTGACACGTAGGTGTAGTTCCCTCTATTTTTAACCTGACCCTGAGTGCGACAGTTTAAACATAAATAAATGTGTCCCGCTGCTCCATTGCACCCTGCCTAACAGACTTTCGCCCACAGTTAACCGAATTGCAGAATGGTCTTCAAACTAAACACTGACGGTGGGGAGCATTATTTACAATGACTCTGCTTTTATTTACAAAACTAACCCAGGACCTGTAATTGTTCTTTCTGGGGGGAGGACAGTCTGCTCTGCATCAATGCACCACTAAAGCACCCAAAAACGCACCAATACACACCCAAGCACCAATCGGTGCAGTCCCCATTGTTCAATGAATAAAATAAAACCAACAAACCCAACCCTGCAGGTGTCTCTTGCTCTTCGGCTCCCTCTGCTGGTTATCATTATTTCTTCCAGTTGTTGTCATTTTCTTTGCTTTGCTTACTGGCGGCCTATTTTCAATAAAGTGTGCCCAATGTGTCCTTCTTATTTATTTTATTTATGGCCCACAGGGCCGACTAGTGTGGTTCACCTGTGGGGCATCGGTGCCCTGTGGCCAAGGTCCGCCAGCAAGATTTCGGGCCCTCATGGCCGGTTCCAGCAGAGGGGCCATGCCCCAACCCATGGGGTCCATAGGTGGTGCTCGGCCACAGACCTGTGGTCCATAATGTGGTGCATCGATGCAGACAGCTGGTTCTGGGAATTTCGGGCGCACAATGGCCGACCCACGCACGCTCCCCTCGGCGCCCAACGGCGCTCAGGTCCTCATGTGGGAGACAAAAAGGGGGGACAAGACAGATGAGCGAGGGGTAAGGTCTCAAGGGTACACATCAAAAAGGCAATGCAAGGCGAAATGCGTACGGAGGGCGAAGTGAGAAAGCTCGTCCCTACCGTACGTCACCCCCCTGTTACCTAGCCCACCCTTGCCCTTACCCCATATGTACAAAACCTACACATTACCAATTCGTCACTACTGTCACGTCTTCCCCATATTTCCCCTATATCAAATTCGTCTCCACAATCCCTCTACTTCAAAATTTGCCATCATCAATTCATCATCAATCCTCATAAGGAGGCAGAGATGGAACATCAAAGCACAATGTCACACCCACGTCATGATGCGTCTCACATTCCAAACATTTGCCCAATAAAAAATAATAAAACATGGCATGGTGTGGAGTTACCTGTCACCTCCGGTGAGTGGGTGCAGATGGTGCGAGGAGATCCTTCATCCTAACTATCCTCTAAATGACTTTAACACACTTTACACTACCCGGGGTCTTTCTCCGGCCAAACCATTGGCCCTCTTACACCATGGGTTCTAAAAACCAATTCCCATTGGCCAAACTGTGGTGCTTTTTAATTTGGGGCCTCACTCCCCCGATTCATCTCCCGGTGCCCTCGCACAATTTCTGGGTCGCGACGTGTAGCTCTCCCAACAGGTCTACCCACCTGCACACCTCCACCACTGTAGTTGCCACCCGAGCTTACCTAGCTCCTCACCCTAACCTATCTAACTGGGGGCAGCCCCTCTCCTGGCTCTGTCACCCCATGGTGCCCTCTGGCACTGGGCTACCCGGGTCCGTCCTCTGGATCCTCGGGCCCCATTCACACAACTACTACCGGCTCCCAGAGCCCACCTGCGGCCTCACCTGGCCGACATCCTCACAGTGGTGGAGTGCTCAAACAACTACACACACTAACAGGCTACACGCCCAGCCATTTCCACAACACTAATGCACCCATCCACAGACCATTCTTTCACCCGCACCACAGATGCCAATATCCAACCACAATTTACCTGTACCCTCTACCTAACACTTACACTACCCGCCCCGGGTATCCGTGATGGGGGTCCACTCTTCCCCCATTCACACCTTCGCACCATCCACTCCACTCCACAATTTCCACCATACTCACTCCACGACCATCCATTCCAATACTCCATACCATTTATTCCATACACCTGTCTTTCATTCACCTGTCGTTGCACACCTGTGCAATCTCACCTGGTGCCACCTGCACCCTCCTCCTCTTTCTGGACCAGTTGGTCAACGCAACACACATCACCATCACTCACTCATACACTGCTCCACACACCTGTTCAGTTGCACACCTGTGCAATCACACCTGTTCCATTCTCACCTGTTCAATCCTCACACACACGGCATCATCTCAGCTAACTTCTCCCCTCTGAAACTTGCGCTTCCCAGTCGTCCCTTTAAACTATTGCGCTCCCACGTCATTATCATCCATACTAATCTACCTGCGTCCCCACTACAGGTATCAGTCACTAACTAAACTTAACGTCACCTAATGTCAATCTTCGCTAGATCCCTACACACCATATCCTAACCCACCCGGGCTAGTTTTCACTGCCATACACCCCATAATCTAGTGCTCCTTTGCCCCACCTGTGAGGGATGGTGGATTTGCCATCCCACCACATCGGGGGTCTTTCACTATCAATTTTGTTCGTCCAAATCCAACAATTCAAAAATTTTCCATTTACTGCCAATTCCATTCACTTTTCTAAATTTCGTTTTAAATCACTATCACTATCACCATCACCCGTCTACTTATTACATCCTCTCGGTGCGCCAATTCACATCTACAGCCCGGCTTCGTACAGCCGAGCAATGAACGCGGGTCGTTTTGTGCCAGCGGCTGGATACGTCCCGCATTCGGGGCAGGGACGGAGGCTTACCCGGGCCGAGATCCCATGCACCACTTCGGCGTGGAGCCATCCAATGTCCCGATCTCGACCTGCCGGCACGTCTCAATAGAAAGTGGTCGCCATGACGACCCTTCCTATCGAGCTGCCCGCTCCGCCTTGTGGAGCCCGGACGCGGCCGCTCCACGCGAGGCCCAGCGTGGATCGCGCACGGCGGTCCTTTCGAACCCGCCGTGGCTCGGATCTCCGCTGGTTCTCGCGGCACGCGAAGCCCGGCACGCACCGAGGGCCCGATCCGGCTAAAAGTCGACCTAACCTTTAACCCGGTTATCGTCGACGCCTCACCTGGATGCCTACAAGCATACGCTACCCCTTTCGTGCTCATACATGCAGCCGTTTCCATGCTCTTGGTCGTACCTTCTCTAACACACCTCGGTACACTCATTCCGCTCACCGACTTGGTCACACACCTGACCACCGAACACTTTGGCACACATTCGTTGCTCGCACACCTCACCAATACACCGCTTCGCGCCCCCTCCTTGGTCACCTCCTCTGTGACAATCACAGGTGTGCCCTCATTCGCACACCCAACCACGTGCCTCACTACTAACTCAAATGTGCCTTCCCACACACGCTCTACTATTCCAGGTGTGCATCCTTCCATCCCAGGTGTACATCCTCGCTCACCTGCCACAACCAACTCACGCTCCGTTTCACTCTCACTACTCTCACCTCCACTCTCGGTCGCGCACTCACCCTTACTCTTGACAGCATGCGCTTTCCCCATGCACCCGTCCGTTACACACCTTTCTCGCGCATCCTCCCGCGCACACTTTTTCGTTACTTCCTCCGTAACACTCACCACACCGCGCTTCCCTGTGCTCCCTCGCACACGCGCTTCGACCGGCTCACTCCTGACGGCACACTCACTCCTCGGCGTGCACTTTTTTCTCACACACCCCATGGTCGGACATTCTCGCACACCTCTTTTTTCGCACACCTGTCCTGTCACACACCTCACCAACGGCCTTTCACGAACACCCGGATCCAACCCAATCCCCAAGCCGACTGAAGCTTTCCTCACATCATATACATTGCCACTCACCTCCGTACCTCGTCGCACCTCCTCTGCCACCTGCAAACTTTTTATTTGGTTAGTGAGCACCGCATCATGATTTGAACACAGACCTTGTACATATTCCGCTATCTCCTCCTTTATTTCTCTCTTAGTTTCTGTCCGTCTCTTCTTAATTTCACTCACCTCTTCTTCCACTTCCTCAACTTTTTGTTTAACCTCTTTTATTTCTCGGTGCGTCTCCTCAAGTTCGTCCTCTAAGGCTACCGTGACCGTCTCTATGTGCATCCTCACCTGCCGGTCCTTTGTCTCCATTATCTCTGTCACCTCCTCCACCCTCATTGTCAGTTCCTCTCGTACCATCTGACATTGCCTCTGCGTCGCTATTAATTCGTTTTTAATTTCTTTTTGTGTCGCCTTTAACCCTCCTAGTACCGCAGTGTTCTTTTGAACCTGCTCCACTAACTTAGTTTGTCCCTCTGTCAGCTGCTCCACCTCCTCCGTCAGATCTTCTATTCCCCCTTGTAACTTAGCCGTATTGTTTCTCACCTCTTTCTCTATACGCTTTTCGCCTCGCTTTACCTCCTCGCGCAGCCCCGAGACCTCCTCACTCACCCCTCGTCGTATTTCCTCCATCTGGTTCCCCATCTGTTCGATTTCCCGGGCGGATTGTTCCCCTATTTCCCGCAATTTGTCCTCCATCCTATTTTCTAACCCCATTAACCCATTTTTCACCCCCTCTATCCCATTGTCTAACCCCTCAAATTTCTTGTCTAACTCCTTAAAATTATTGTCTAACCCCTCAACGGTACCCCTCGCTTCGTCCCTCATTACCCCTATTTTGCCCTCCAATCGCTCACCCTGAGCATCCATCCGGTTCCCCATTACCCCCAATTGGTTCCCCATTACCCCCAATTGCTCACTCTGAGCATCCATCCGGTTCCCCATTACCCCCAATTGCTCACTATTCTGGGCCATAAGGGCCTTCATTTGTATAAAAAAAAGGTTCAAATCCATTGGCATCTCCGGTTCGCCTACCGCGACCATGGGCGTGGCTAAATGTGGCGCCGCTGTAATCACGTGCGCTAGAGCGCCATTTTGTGCACCTGAAATTCCCGCAACCACATTGCCATTTTCCTCCTCCCTTTCTTCCCCGAAGTCCTGGGTTACTTCTAACCCCTCTATCTCTCCCACCGGCATCCCGTCGCCTTGGACAGCCATGGCGCGATTTCAAAATTCGGGCTCTTCCTTTAAAACAAAACAAATTTCGTACTTTATAATTTTGAGCGCGTGAAGCGCGCTCCGGGTCGATCTCACTCCCCGACACCAATTGTTATAGTACTAACACAATTGGTGTCCAAAATTTGGGCTAAATAAATTTAGTCCCAGGTTCGAATCCCACCTCCTGACTACCAATTGTTATAGATCGCGGTTAGATGTTATAGACCGAGCGGTGGTTTAGAACCGCGACCTAACAAAACTCACCCGATTCACCCAGACTTTGGCCGTATCGCACCCCAGCTGCTCAATGAGGGAAAAGACGAAAACGACGCAATGCAAAGAGGAAAATGAAGACAAACAGGTTGGAAATACTACTAAATTTATTCCTACTATTTACACACAAGCAACAAAAAGCAATTCAGTTTATTTACAAGTACAAGACGCATGTGACACAGTGCAAATTTAGCTTATCTACAGACTTAACTTATTACCCAGGACAGAACAAACAAAGACGACTCACACGGGGAATGCCAGGGATGGCAGAAGGTGGATGGCTGGCGGGAGAGGAAAGGTCCAAGGGGGGGGTCTTGCAGCACAACCGGCGCGTTCAACAGCCGCCGGTCCGTTTCGGCCCTGCTCCGAACCGCCGTTCAGGCCCCCTTTGGCGGTCGGGTGTCGCGGCTGCGGCGGCCTCCGTCCGCTGCGTTCCCAGGACTTGTCTCACTGGTCTGGTCCCTCAACCCTCAACTCTTTCTTGCTTCTCTCACTCCTCACCACCGACTTCTCTCTCTGGCAACCGACTGTGACCAACTCCTTGCAACTCTCTTTCTTCTTCTCTTCTCTTCTCATCTCATGCTCATCTCCAAGGCCTCTCTCATAAAGCAGTCCCTTACAGTCGCTTTTATCACCTCCAGCGAAATCAAGCTGCCGACTCCGAGGGCACACCTACCGGGTCACTCACCGCGGCCCTGGTTGGTCGCGCGACCCTCGGGCTCCGCCCCGGACGACGACGGGCGGGCGCGCCCCTCCCCTCCTCTGACGAGGTGGAGACACGCCTTTCTTCCCTGACTCGAGCCTCGTGGTCAATGGCGGTTATTGGAGGGGAGGTGATTGGGAATCGAGGCTCAGCAATGACGAGAGGGGATGTAATATGGCAATCGAGGGTCGGCAATCACGAAAGGGGGGATGTGAAGGAAATGGGGATTTTTGGGGATGGGAATGGAAGGGGATCTATTCTCTTTCACTGGTGCAATGGAGTATTTCAATTAATGGGAGACACAGCCTTATCTTAAAACACAGAATAAGATATAACTATCGAACATGAATATCCTATGATTGGCTGACGTGTATGCTTGTGGACTATGGGACGCCCTTTTGATCTTACACAGCTCCGGAGGCAGGAGGCACAGCACAACAACAATAATAATAATCATACAGCACACAATAAAAAAAAAAAATATGCAGTCCTCATATCCACAACAATATATACACACACACACAACAACAAGATGCATTTTAAAGGCCATTTTCCCTACTAGAGCGGGGGTTAGCCTATAACATATATATATACATACACACATATACATATATATATATATATATATATATATATATATATATATATATAATATATATACACACACACACACACACACACAAACACACACACACACACACACACACACACACACACACACACACACACACACACACACACACACACACACACGTGGATCGGCTCACTACGCTCCCCTCACATGTTGCTACAGATGAACGGGCTTGTTTTAACTGAGTATAATGGCTGTACCTGAGTTTCTGTGTCGTCATGATTTACCCCAATCATGATACAAACATTTATTTTGCACAAATTTATTTGTAATATATGTGATATTACATTTTTATGACCAATTTAAGCTGAAGAAATAAAAACAAAGTTCAAAAAGGAACCCGTTAGCACATACGCACAGGAGGGGTAGGTGCAGGAAGTTTGGGATGATTTCACAAAGGTTTGAGCGAGTAGTTCAGTGATGTGACGGGACGTGACAGACACGGCACAGATATGGCACCGTATATTAAATGTGTAACTGTATATAACCTCACCACCATGTAAATCAAAACACCTCACCACCAAGTACATGTCACGTAATTCAAAACGCCTCACCACCACATACCCGCCATGCGATCAAAAACACCTCACCACCACGTTATTAAAATTATCTCACATCCACATAATTACCAACTCCTGCTGTGCAATTTAAAACATCTCACTACACATCGCTACAGAGGACCAGGCTTGTTTTAATTGAAGATAATGACTGTACATGAGTTGCTGTGTTGTCATGATTGACACCAATCATAATACAAACATTTATTTTGCACAAATTTATTTGTAATATATGTGACATTTCATTTTTACCGGCGTAGCCCACAGGGCAAAGCCGTCCAGAACAGTGTTTGACTGCCCGTATGTACAGTCACGTGAAAAAGTAAGTACACCCCATGTAAAGCTTTGACTTTTTCAACATATTTCAACATACAGCTATTTGATCTTCATTTCAACAATATTGATAGATAAAGGTGATATAATATAACAAATATCATGAAACATTTACATTTTGTAGTCCATTGTATAATTTAAATAAACATAAATGCAAATTTCGCATGTGGAAAAAGTAAGTACACCCTTGGCTCTAACAGGTGGTATTGCCCCCCTTTGGCAGAAACAACCTCAAGTAGGTATTTCTTTTAACTGTCTACCAGTCTGACATCGACTGGGAGAAATTTTTGCCCACTCCTCCATGCAGAATTCTTTCAGCTGTGCGATGTTTGAGGGGTTTCTTGCATGCACACCCGTTTCAAATCCCCCCACAACATCTCGATGGGATTTAGATCCGGGCTTTGACTTGGCCATTCCAGAACCCTCCATTTCTTTCTTTTCAGCCATTCCTTAGTGGATTTACGAGTATGTTTAGGGTCATTGTCATGTTGCAAGGTCCACCTTCGGTTGAGCTTCAACTTTCCGACAGATGGCCTCACATGATCCGCAAGTACCCTCTGGTACAATGAAGAATTCATAGTGGATTCTATGATGGTGAGCTGCCCAGGCCCTGATGCAGCAAAGCTTCCCAAAACCATAATATTTCCACCACCATGCTTTACAGTTGGTATCAGGTTCTTGTGGTCAAATGCTGTCTTTGGTTTTGGCCAAACATGTCTTCTGGTACTGTGGCCAAGTAGCTCTACCTTTGACTCATCTGTCCAGAGCACATTGTTCCAGAAGTGCTGGTCTTTGCCTAGGTGTTCATTGGCAAACTTTAGTCTTGCCCTGATGTTCTTTCTTGAAAGCAAAGGTTTCCTCCTGGCACACCTCCCATGTAGATCAAATTTGTGCAGCCTCTTTCTAATGGTAGACTCGTGCACTTTGACATCAACAGTGGCAAGAGCTACCTGTAGGTCCCATGAGACATTCTGGGGTTCTTAGAGACTTCTTTCAGTATCTTGCGGTCTGCCCTTGGGCTGAACTTGCTGGTGCGGCCCGGCCTGAACATGTTTGCAGTTGTTTGGAATCTTCTCCACTTGTAGATGATCTTCCGGACAGTCGAATGATTGATTTCAAATTGTTTGGAGATCTTTTTAAATCCCTTCCCAGACTCGTAGGCATCTATAACCTTCTTTCTGGAGGCCTCAGAGAGCTCTTTTGATCTAGGCATGGTGACGCCGCACACTTCAATAACAAAGAGCAAACCAAACTAAATGTCTGAGGTTTAAATAAGACAGGTTCCTCCAATATCCTCTCTAACGATGTTCTAATCGTTTGCACCTGAGCTGGTGCACCTGATTCTAATTTTAGGTATTTGAAGTCGTGATAAATGTATGGGTGTACTTACTTTTTCCACATGCGAAATTTGCATTTATGTTTATTTAAATTATACAATGGACTACAAAATGTAAATGTTTCATGATATTTGTTATATTATATCACCTTTATCTATCAATATTGTTGAAATGAAGATCAAATAGCTGTATGTTGAAATATGTTGAAAAAGTCAAAACTTTACATGGGGTGTACTTACTTTTTCACGTGACTGTATATACACGTTTGGAACCGAGTTCCAAACTGCCTCTGGAAGCAACGTCAGCACAACAACTGTTCATCGGGAGCTTCATGAAATGGGTTTCCATGGCCGAGCAGCCGCACACAAGCCGAAGGTCACCATGCGCAATGCCAAGCGTCGGGTGGAGTGGTGTAAAGCTCGCTGCTATTGGACTCTGGAGCAGTGGAAACCTGTTCTCTGGAGTGATGAATCACACTTCACCATTCACCATCTGGCAGCCTGACGGACTAATTTATATTTATATATATATATATATATATATATATATATATTGTTGCGGATATGAGATTGGCCTCCATCCATATCCGCTTGTAAATATTCCCCTATTTCCTCCATACTTCCCAACTATCCCCAATCCCCCATTCCCTAGTCCCATTTTCTGTAAACAATACTCTGTAGACCCGACCTTCCCCTATTTTCCCCATTAAATGTCGCATCCAGGTCCACTGCATCTCACGTAGACAACTATAGGACATCTTGCTAGTTAATCTTAGTCTATGTCAGTTAAGGACTCGTTTCCATTAATTCTGACTATTCGTTGCACCAGAATGTGATTGTATGGCACCGTTAGGAAGTTTAGGACCTCCCAATACCTCCCCGCAGCTCTTCCTCATGGTACAACAACAACAACAACAACAGCGGCGGCGGCGCGGGGAGTGTGCGTCCTCACTCCGGCTTGGTTGGTAGGGGGGTGTTGAAAGGGCACCAAGCCTTTCCAACGAGCCGCCATCGAGCATGTGCTCGACGGGGTTACCACGTAGGGGCTCGCTGTCAGCTCCTCGTCAAGGGCGGAGCCCGGTAACCCCCCGCACCCAATAGAAGCGGCGGACCGATCCCATCTAATGGGCGGAGCCAACGAGCCGAGGGCGTGTCACTCCCCGCTGAGCATGCGCAGGAAGAGGGAGGTGACGTCAGATGCGCGGAGAGCTGAAGGAGAAAGGATGCACCCTCCGAGCGCTGAGACCTCCCAAAGACTGAGCTGTATCCTGTCCCTGAGCCAAGGTGCACCTTGTGCTATCAACCGACCTGTCCTTCCCTGCCATCAATCCCTGTGTAAGTCAGTCTTGTTCCGTTTGTCTGTGGTCTGTCGGGGATAAGATAAGACTGTAACTAAGTGCCCATCTTTTCTGTGCTTTACCTCATACCTTGTAATCTACCCCTTTTCTCCACCACCAATTATATCCTCCTCCGGAGGTCTTGAGAACTGTACCCCTTGTGTCGTTTCATTTATCCCAGTCGTTGTGTCTTTTCCATCATTGATTTAGCATAGCGCGACCAGGTCAACGTCGGGTGGAATCGGGTGAGTTGGGGAAGAATCGGGGGAATTGTTAGGTCGCGGCAATACCACCGCTCGGTAAATAACATCAAATCCGCGATCCGTAACAATATATATGTCGACACCAACAGGGGTAGTTGTGTATATATCTATATATATATATATATATATATATATATATATATATATATATATATATATATATATATATATATATATTTATATATATATATATATATATATATATATATATATATATATATATATATATATATATATATATATATATATATATATATACAGACTTGGCATTTAATATGGAATATTTTTTTTGTGGGGGTGAACTTACTTTTCAAGATGACTTAGAACCAAAAGTTCATTGGAATTATGTTGAAATTATTCTAGATTTTGTTAATGTGACCTTTAAAAGAAACAAAAACCACATTTGACATTTCGAAGCAAATAAATTGATCCTTGAAAGTGATGTAAACTGATATCGAACTCAATTCACGGACAGTACTGTGTTAAACTTCTGTGCGTTTTCCAGAAGTATCTCTTTATTTTGCACATTAGCCAAAAATGTTTTTTAACAAAAACAAAAGTGAAATTACGATTGGGATAACGGAAAGTAAAATTACAGTTCAGTACTTCGTGTAACCCCCACGAGCATTCAGGAGAGCACATACACATTGAGGCATGCTGTTCACGAGATTTTCCAGGGTTTGGACAGGAATCGCTTGCCATGCAGTGACAATAGCCTGCTGCAATGCACGCACAGAGGCAGGCTGCTGGTCCAAGTTGTCGATTTGACGCGTTAATTCTGCCCACAAGTTCTCTATCGGATTCATATCAGGGGACATGGCAGGCCACTCCATATGCTCTACACCACGGTCAGCAAGAAAGTGTTGGATCATGCGAGCACGTTGAGGCCGTGCATTGTCATCTTGGAAGACAAAGTTTCCTCAAAAGGCTGCACGAACAAATGGATGCAATGTTTCTTCCAGAATGGCCCTGTGCTTGAACTGGTTCAGGTTTCCATTCAGAACAACCAGGTCAGTTTTGCCCCCTGCATGAAAAGCAGCCCAAACGGTCACCCCACCACCTCCATCTTGGCCTCTTGGCACTATACAATCTTCGTTGTAGGCTTCATGCACTTGTCATATTGACTTCATGCACTCGGACGCAGCCATATTGACGATAGCCCAGAAATCTAGACTTGTCACTGAAGATCACGTGATTCCAGTGTCCTGGCTGCCATTGACGGTGCTCTCTGGCCCACTGCAATCGGCGCTGGCGGTGTTGTCTGGTCAGACGTGGCTTTCTCAGGGGACGCGTGGCATGATAGCCTGCTTGAACCAGTCGTTGGTTGACTAGTCTTCTGGATACAGGCACATTTGTCAGTTGCTGCCACTTAGCCCTAAGCCGATTAGCTGACTTGGTACGGCCATTGCGGACTAACCGGTGCAGCTGGCGATCATCCCTCCTTGTGGTTCTTCGGGGACGTCCTGACCTCGGTATTGGTGTAGGGACACCCCTCTGAGCATTTCGTTTCAGGATCTTTGACACCTGACCTTGAGTGATGCCATAATGCCGAGCAATAGCACGCTGTTTCATGCCGGAATTTCGTAAAGCCACCACTAAATGACAAACAGCATTGTCGAGTTGACGGACCATCTCCAGGGGAAGCGGCGATAACTTTTGTAGACGTGCAGCAGTTGTTTTCCACGAATACAGAACGCAACAACCCTTATAAACCCGATTGTGAAGCCAATCGTCAAATGTACCTGTCCGTACATTTTGTCACGCCACCTGTGATATAATCATGTTATTCACTTCTTGCTGCGACAGACAATCAGTGACATGGTTCTTTCAACAAAGACATCACCGAAGGGTAAAAGAAACTCACCAGATTGATATACCGAGTTCAGAAAGTAAACCCAAGTCAAGAAAAAAAAATTTCCATATTAAATGCCAAATCTGTATATATATATAGACATATATATATATTGTTACGCAACTGTGATTAACACCACAGTTACGGACGGTCGATTTGCGAGACTTTAACTCCCGAGGCGAAAACTCAATGGCGGATTAAAGCTCAGCACAAACGCGCGGAAGGGCAGACGCAGCAAGCTCCGCAGCCCTATCTATTAAAATGAAACACCCAGGAAAACTGCGTTCAGATATATACAGAAAATAATACAAGGATTTATTAAATAAAAGCAAAGACAGTGGCAAAGCAGCGCCGGTAAAGCTAATAACTCTAATAAGCCTAAATTGGGATCCCACACACAACAGATATCAAACACGATACGAGGGAGGTTAATACAAAAATAACACGTCTCGTCATGTAAAGTGTAACCGCGGAGATCGGGCTTATCTGGCTCCTTTCGTCTTCAGTGTAACACGGCCCCGCGCCTCCAAGCGCCACCAGGCCTCGTCGGTTCTACGGCACACCCACACCACGAGCTCCCTTGCTCCAAAGGTCCAACGCAGGGCTGCGCAGAGCAACGAACTCCACTTGACCAGGGACAGGAAGGACTCCTTTTAACTCCACTGGTGTCGACTCTCTGCGGGAGTGCTGGCAGCCAAGTGCCAACTGTTCAACGAACTGGGACGACTCGAGATCAGATCTGAACTGAACTGAACGAAAATGGCGTCTGGCCTCGAACTCCGTGTGCTGCCGTGGGTCGTGTGTGTGTCGTTCAACGAACTGCCTCAACTCCTTGAAATGGCGTCCGACCGTCGCATATATCTCCGGCCGGTGATGTCACATTGGCGCACTCCTCAGCCAATCACAGCCTCCCAACTCGCCGGCTCGCCCCGGCCACGCCCTCTGCGGCATGCTCCACTCTCGCTCACCGACCCCCGCGGTCCTTGTGTAACACGTGCCAGGCGAGGTGTGTAGGCCGTGGAGGTGTAAACGGTGGCGGTGTTTTTGGCCTGGTGGTGTCCATTTATTCCTAAGTCATTGTCAGGGAAAGGAATTATTTAATGTTGCGCTAAGGACCTAACTAATGTTTATGTGGTTTGCAGTGCCATAATGGACAAAGGTTTGACTACTAGGTGAGACTCACAGGGGCGTTACCTTTAATCCCTCACTATTTAACACTCGAACCTCCAGGTAGGTCCACAACCATACATCTTACCCCGACAAACGCCTAGACATCAAGAACTTATTACATGTAGAGTCCCTGTCACGACAGCCGAATACCTACCTATTCAGATCTACCTAGCTCTAGATGTTGCTCTACCAAATTCATAACACAGCCCCCCCCCTGGAACCGTAGCTCCTGCAAGGTTCACCGCAGGCGCTACCATTCCAGCCTTAACACTTACTGTCACACACTTAATTAACCTATGAAATAAATCAGGAAGGGCTGTGGGAAGTGAGTCGGACTACCTACCTACACTTCCTTAACATGCTGAACCCCTTAACCATCATGCAAGTATGTACATTGATCTTCATTGTTCCTGTGGAGGGAGGAAACAACAACACACAACACTAACTTAACCACAAAACTTAACCATCTTTCCAAAACTCAAAACTCTAACCTTTGTACATACCCCGGTCTACAGACCGCGTCCCCCGGTGGATGCCACAAGACTCAACCTTACCTGCGGGGCCATCCCCAATGCATCCCCCTAAATTTCCACGGGCCCTGTCCAGATGTTACAGGTGAGTGACACGGCTCGGTGGATTTCGCCCACATTCATGCAACACAGACCCCTTAACCACTCATTCTCATTCCATAGGTCATCAAGGTATTTCAAAAATCAACAAAGCACTTATTTCAATACACCCCCTGCAGGACCATGGCATTGATGTCATTCACGTGTGTGTGCATTCCTCAACTAGGCAGCGGGGAGGTACCGCACAAAAAGATGGTGGGGGCGCATCAGGCTGTGGTGCCCGCAGTCCCAAAAACAAGTCAGCCGACTTACAAGTTCATTGCCCCCCCCCCCCCCTTTACCTCTTGGCCCCGTGACAGCCCAACAGCCCCTTTCCGCCGTTACCTCGCCGGTGAGGGTCTCCACACACACCAGGCTCCTTTGCCTCCTGCTTTCGCGCAGCAACACGGGTCACCGGGGGACTTCCTCACCCCGCGGCGCCCAACCAGACCCTCCACCGACGAGCTCCAATTTCCAGTTACCACCGGCTGCCAGGGGTAATTGCCGCAGAGGGGGGCCCGCAGGCATCGCTCCTCAGAGCTTTCTCTGTACCTGCGGACACACACACCTTCCCCACCCACAAGACCCCAAAACACACTTCCTCCCCCGCTGCCATTCAATTCTCCACACAACTCAGCACAATTCAGTACAATTCCATAGATGGTGTAAAAGGTGTTACAAGGCTTGCCATGGCCTGCCACATGTGAAATCCCCCCCAGTTCACATTTAAACCATCACACATTTCCAAAAGCACAAGTATCGCCCCTCATTATCTCCAATAATCATCACTCACTCTCCAGGTTCCACTCTCACGACCACATCAAAACACCTAACCACAATACAAAAACATACGCCACCCACAAGACACTGTGGCTCCCATTCCATCCCCTCACCGGCCATGTCATCATTCTCACTCGCCTCCCAACTCCAAATTACATGTCCCCAATTTCCCAAAGCAAGTCCTGAAGCCTGGGACAGTACTCCTCAAAACACTCACCTCAAGTGCAGGTAGTTGCAGGTTGGTCAGGTTCAAAGTGCAATCCACCCATACAATTCCCAAAATTCCACATTGGGCCTACCAAATACTTCCAAATTTCTCTTTTGTCCCCACTACACTGGCAGGTATGTGGATCCGCATCCAACGGTGATCATCACTACACAACTACCTATGGCCACGACAGCTCTGCACCTCTACCGTGCAAGGGTCACCGGGACAAGGTGAGCAGTCAAAACGCCAACATGGCCCATGAGTGTCCATAAGGGTGCGACCCACCATCCATCCTTCGGCCCCCCTGCGAGGAACACAGCTGCAGCAGCCCCAGCTGGCCAATGTGGTGAGCACTTGCTGCCACAACACACACTACCGCACACACAACCTCGACCCTGGGGGGCACGGTCGCAGTGCGTGGCATCCCTACAGCCACGTCCCCTGCACCTCCCCATCATCCCCCAGTCCGACTACAGAACTGCAGCCCCCCAGTGCTCACCCACACTTGACCACACCAAGGCCCAGTCAACAGCCATGCTCCACCAGGAGACCCACCCAGAAGACATGGTCCACACACCTCGGACACGCACAGCACCACGTTGACCCTCAGGCTACACAACTACATCCCCATCATCCCGCGTCCCAAATATCAGCACAGTTGCCCCCGCAACCAGTTGAAAGCTGTGCCTTGCTACCCTATTAATTTCATCACAGCCTCCAACACTTTGGTCTACACACCTGGATCAATAATGGCGTCACTGTACAGTGTCCACCATGGCATTTCAAAATCCACCCTTAAATTTCCATCTAACCCACAGATTACCCATGCCAACCATTTGTCACATTTCACTAACCTCACCAAAGAAGGATGCTTTGCCATACACATGCCAGCCGAGCATGGCCCATATGCTCGGCTCGTTACACATCTCCCGATTCACATCCCCATGGCTCTCTTCCCAACCCGAGAGTCCATAAATCACAACGGAGCATCTGTGGAAGGTCACTCACACCATCACGTTCCACAGATGCCCCAATGGTTGTCCGGCAGGCTATCTCCATCCCTGTCCATTCGGTTTGACCCGCGTCCATAGACCAACCACCATGCCAGGTCACCACATGCTGGTTGTCCCAGCGTCTCTGGAGGAGAATGCCAGGCCGCATGCCCGGGTGGTCACCACATCAGTCCCAAGTTGGCCGTCCGCAGTGCCACCACCAAAGCACGACCCACAACACCTCCCCCTAGTGGTCCTCAATATTTGCCATCCCAGGCTTGAGAAACCACCTCGGACCTCTCTGGAGGTCTTAACCCCCACCAGGGTCCGGTGACCCTGCCGGCCCGAGTCGCCGGCTCGGACGGCGCCCCGACGGACAAGGGACGCCACACTCCACCAGACCCCCCGTGGGACCCAGGTCGTACCTCGACACCCAAGGCTGGACCCCACGTCCAAATCTCGCCATCACAGCCCCCCAGCTGGCCGGCATACCCAAATTTTGAAAGGGGCAACTTTTGCCCGAGGCCATCACCCATGACCTCTCCATGTCCAAATCCCGCAGCCCGGGGACCAATCCCCACCATGGCTGCTCCAAATCAATTTCCCATTGTAATTTTATTTTACAAATTTTCATTCCCACTGCCAAACCGCAGCTGCAGGGAACAACTTCTACCACCGGTTGTTCTGCCCCTCCCTGCAGTTGATCCAAATTCCCTACAGGGACCAAATCTCCAGAAGCTCTATCTCCCGATCCTCCAAGATCCAAATCCAGCCCGGAGCCAACACACTCCCCCAACTGGTTGTCCAATTTTGGAGCCTCTGTTTCCAAATAGCAGTGTACAGTGAGCGTCCCCTCGGTCATTCCAACCACCTCCTCGGACCAACTCACCTCATCTCCCAGGCTCCTTTGGGCCTGAACAAGCTCTACCTCCATGGGACTGTCACAGGTCTCCAGCCGCTGGATCAAATCATCCTCATCCTCATCATTTCCACAAATCATTCTTGGCCCCGCCAGGCTTTGATCAATATCCCCAATAAATACCCGGTCCGGCTCTATCGCATGGACCCCCAAAAACTCTACCCCCTCTTGCTCCGCACCACCGCCCTGGTGCTGCACAATTCCAAATTCATCCCCCGGTTGGGGTGTTGTGACATCCACACGGTCCCGATAAACAACCAGGCCAGAATGTGGGAAACATTCCCCATTTGCTTTATCAATTCGAGCATTTGTGGCACCAATCTGACCCTCCAACTTTTCCCCCATTTGGACAGCCTGCGTCACGCCCTCCTCTATTTTTGACATTAATTCTTCCCGTTTCAATTCAATATCCACCCCTATGGCTTTTTCCATCTCCCCCATTTGAGTTTCTACTTTACCCTCAAATTTCCCCAGTCTGTCCGTAATTTGGTTTTGCACTCTCCCTTCTATGCCATCAATTCGTTCCCCCAGCTGCTGTGCCATTTCCCCAATTTTTCCTTCCAATTGTTCATTCCTTTCCTTTATTTCATTCCTCCATTCCTTCCCCTGGGACTCCATTTTATTTTCCATCCCTTCAATTTTGTCATTCAATTCCCGCCTGGCTCGCTCACTGTTCTTTTCCATCCCTTCAATTTGTTCCTCCAATCGATCACTCATTCCCTTCATTCCTTCCCTACATTCCTTCCCTTGGGACTTCATTTTTCTTTCCATTCCTTCAATTTTTCGAAGCAATTGACCCAACATCTGGTCGGTTGTCGGGGCCGTTCCTACTGCTCCCGACTCCCCGGTGGGGGAGGGGGATAAGTTGGTGCTCGGGACGAGGGAGGTTCCAAGGCTCACCTCTGCATCTAATTCCCCTATTTCCGGCTCACTCCCGACGCTGACGGAGGCCTCGCTGCGTACTTCCATCTCATCGACCTCCGACATCCGCTTTTCGGAAGATTGTTTCCCGCGCGCGTATTTATTTTAATAATTCCTGAAACAATTTAAATTTGACGAAGACGCGATATCGCGCTCCGTTTGCCCGATTGATTATTAAATTTCTCCGCCTCGACTATAAAAATTTTGCGTTCGAACGTCGGGCGCAATGTACGCCCGACCGTGTCGATGTCTCCCCGCGGACAAAAAAAAATTTGTCCGACCGTGTCGATGTCTCGCCGCGGACAAAAAAAAAATTTGTCCGACGGGTTCGAATCCCACTCCTGACACCACTTGTTACGCAACTGTGATTAACACCACAGTTACGGACGGCCGATTTGCGAGACTTTAACTCCCGAGGCGAAAACTCAATGGCGGATTAAAGCTCAGCACAAACGCGCGGAAGGGCAGACGCAGCAAGCTCCGCAGCCCTATCTATTAAAATGAAACACCCAGGAAAACTGCGTTCAGATATATACAGAAAATAATACAAGGATTTATTAAATAAAAGCAAAGACAGTGGCAAAGCAGCGCCGGTAAAGCTAATAACTCTAATAAGCCTAAATTGGGATCCCACACACAACAGATATCAAACACGATACGAGGGAGGTTAATACAAAAATAACACGTCTCGTCATGTAAAGTGTAACCGCGGAGATCGGGCTTATCTGGCTCCTTTCGTCTTCAGTGTAACACGGCCCCGCGCCTCCAAGCGCCACCAGGCCTCGTCGGTTCTACGGCACACCCACACCACGAGCTCCCTTGCTCCAAAGGTCCAACGCAGGGCTGCGCAGAGCAACGAACTCCACTTGACCAGGGACAGGAAGGACTCCTTTTAACTCCACTGGTGTCGACTCTCTGCGGGAGTGCTGGCAGCCAAGTGCCAACTGTTCAACGAACTGGGACGACTCGAGATCAGATCTGAACTGAACTGAACGAAAATGGCGTCTGGCCTCGAACTCCGTGTGCTGCCGTGGGTCGTGTGTGTGTCGTTCAACGAACTGCCTCAACTCCTTGAAATGGCGTCCGACCGTCGCATATATCTCCGGCCGGTGACGTCACATTGGCGCACTCCTCAGCCAATCACAGCCTCCCAACTCGCCGGCTCGCCCCGGCCACGCCCTCTGCGGCATGCTCCACTCTCGCTCACCGACCCCCGCGGTCCTTGTGTAACACGTGCCAGGCGAGGTGTGTAGGCCTTGGAGGTGTAAACGGTGGCGGTGTTTTTGGCCTGGTGGTGTCCATTTATTCCTAAGTCATTGTCAGGGAAAGGAATTATTTAATGTTGCGCTAAGGACCTAACTAATGTTTATGTGGTTTGCAGTGCCATAATGGACAAAGGTTTGACTACTAGGTGAGACTCACAGGGGCGTTACCTTTAATCCCTCACTATTTAACACTCGAACCTCCAGGTAGGTCCACAACCATACATCTTACCCCGACAAACGCCTAGACATCAAGAACTTATTACATGTAGAGTCCCTGTCACGACAGCCGAATACCTACCTATTCAGATCTACCTAGCTCTAGATGTTGCTCTACCAAATTCATAACAATATATATATATATATATATATATATATATATATATGTATATATATATATATATATATATATATATATGTATATATATATATATATATATATATATATATATATATATATATATGTATATATATATATGTATATATATAATTGCAATGTTATATGCATGTTTTTCTGACTAAAAATACACACTTTTATTGAAAACTACCATTGGTGTGTCTTGGACTATCTCATTCGTTAAATATTTGCACCTGTTTCAACGGTGCACGTGCACCCAGTACCTAGAATGAGGATGTACATAGATTATATATATGAAATGTGTATTGATTTACATGCGCATTCTGTAGGGGAAGAGAATGTAATGATAAAAATAAGAACATTACACCTGTTTCAAAAATAAAGAAAAGATTTATAGGAATGTGCTGGGAAATAACATTATTGCTAACACATGGTCTTTGCGAGTGAGAGAAACATAAATTGATATGTGCAATGAACAGGTATATACGGCAGAAGCTGCCGACAGACTTCGAAATGGTTATGAAGGTCGTAAATTTCTATTGATGTCTTTGTCTGACATTTCAAAGCAAGCGACGGTTATTTGCGCTCACTCAAGCGCCATGCTGATGGTGAAAGCTCACATCTCACCACTTTCCTCAAAGTTGATCGGATGTGGGATTCTTGCCACCAAAAAGCCACGAATGCCCTGCCAGGCTATACATATATCCAATGTCCGGGCTATACATATCAGGTTTATCCGGGCTTGACAATGGTGTGACGTCACAAGTATTCCTCGTCACGTGTTTCACTCAATCAGATGCCCTGCAGGGAAATATATTGAGGTTGCATTTATTGCTTCATGGTGCAATTATTTTTCATTTAATGAGGTGAAACGAATCATTGTAATTTTTAATTTTGGAAGTTTGAGTTTAATTCCTCTTCAATAGCCCGTCCCCCATGCCCTGATTGCAGCCTGTGCCATTATTCTCATATCTGCTGCAAGCTTTTCAAAAGTTGGAGGTGGGATTCAATACCATTACTCTCATCCACCATTTTGTTCACTAGCCCGTCCCCTGCGCAGCAGGAGACGGGTTTTGCAATCACTTATATTTGTCTGTCTGTGTGTCTGTCTGTTTGCCTGTCTGTCTGTCTGTCTGTGTGTGTCTGTCCGGGCCGTAACTTTTGGTGTCTGTGCTCACTCAAGCACCGTGCCGATGGTGAAAGCTCACATCTCACCACTTTCCTCAAAGTTGATCGGACATGGAATTCTTGCCGCCAAAAAGCCACGAATGCCCTGCCAGGCTGTACATACACAACAAGGCCAAAAGTATGCGGACCCCCCTTCTAATTAGTGGATTCGGCAGTTTCAGCCACACCCATTGCTGACAGGTATATATAATCAAGCACACAGCCATGCAATCTCCATAGACAAACATTGGCAGTCGAATGGGCCGTACTGAAGAGCTCAGTAGCTTTCAACGTGGCACCGTCATAGGATGCCACCTTTCCAACAAGTCAGTTCGTCATAATTTCTGCCTTGTTGGAGCTGCCCCGGTCAACTGTAAGTGCTGTTATTGTGAAGTGGAAATGTCTAGGAGTAACAACAGCTCAGCCGCAAAGTGGTAGGCCACATAAGCTCACAGAATGTGACCGCTGAGTGCTGAAGCATGTAGCAAGTAAAAATCGTATGCCCTCGGTTGCAACACTCACTACCGAGTTCCAAACTGCCTCTGGAAGCAACGTCAGCACAACAAATGTTCGTCGGGAGCTTCATGAAATGGGTTTCCATGGCTGAGCAGCCTCACACAAGCCTAAGATCACCTTGCGCAATGCCAAGCGTCGGGTGGAGTGGTGTAAAGCTCGCCACCATTGGACTCTGGAGCAGTGGAAACGTGTTCTCTGGATTATGAATCACGCTTCACCATCTGGCAGTCTGACGGACGAATCTGGGTTTGGCGGATGCCAGGAGAACGCGACCTGCCCGAATGCATAGTGCCAACTGTAAAGTTTGGTGAAGGAGGAATAATGGTCTGGGGTTGTTTTTCATCGTTCGGGCTAGGCCCCTCGGTTCCAGTGAATGCAAATCTTAACGCTACCGCATACAATGACATTCTAGACGATTGTGTGCTTCCAACTTTGTGGCAACAGTTTTGGGAAGGCCCTTTCCTGTTTCAGCATGACAATGCCCCCATGCACAAAGCAAAGTCCATACAGAAATGGTTTGTCGAGATCGGTGTGGAAGAACTTGACTGGCCTACACAGAGCCCTGACCTCAACCCCATCGAACACCTTTGGGATGAATTGGAATGCCAACTATGAGCAGACCTAATCACCCAACAGCAATGCCCGACCTCACTAATACTCTTGTGGCTGAATGGAAGCAAATCCCCGCAGCAATGTTGCAACATCTGGTGGAAAGCGTTCCAAGAAGAGTGGAGGCTGTTATAGCAGCAAATGGGGGACCACCTTCATATTAATGCCCATGATTTTGGAATGAGATGTTTGACGAGCACATACGGGTGTGAAGTGTCCACATACTTTTGGCCATGTAGTGTATATCCAATGTCCGATACATGTAAACTAGCATCTAATTGGATAGGGAAATCACAATAAGAAAATGGAAATTTGAGTTTTGTCATCTAATTTTTACCAAAGCTATATTATGATAATTTGGAGAAGGCAAATTAATAATTTTGTCAAAAGATCAAAGGTCAACGTCACATAAAATCATAAATTTTCATCCAATTGACCTGAAATTTAAATTTATCATTTGAGTTTTGTCATCAAATTTTCAACAAAACTTTAATATGAGAATATGGAAAAGGCAAATAAATAATTTGGTCATAAGGTCAAAGGTCAGCATCACATAAAATCGGAAATTTTCAACCGATTGAACTTAAATTTTTAGAATTTGCATATTGGGTCACTGAATTGGTTCAACAATCAAAAGCGTGAAGCTGATTGTTTTTTTTAGATCAAAATGTCAAAGGTCAAGATTGCGTAAAATCACCAATTTTCACCGGATTGACCTGAAATTTAAAGAATTTGCATATCGGGTCACTGAATTGGTTCACCAATCAAAAGCTTGGAGTTGATTTATTTTTTTTTAGATCTAAAGCTCAAGGCTGCATAAAATCATCAATTTTCTTTTAGTATTTTTAAAAAACTGTTTTTGTTATTTGAGCATAGAAGAAGAAGACGTCTAAATAGAAACGGACGCAGACGGCCTTTGCATTTTCAGATGTTTTATAGTTTTGTAGTTGTTCTTGTTATCGGGCCAGTAATCGGAATTCCAACACATACCACGGAGATTGCCATGAGATTTCAAAGATGTGTATACCTGGAATCGGGCTGGCAGGATGGCCTAGAGGTCTGCACACTCACCTCTAAGGTGGCTAGCCTGGGTTTGAATCCTGACCCAGCTATAAACTATCATCCCAGTGTTTCACAGGCAGGGTGATTCATCAATGTGTGTTCTGTCCCTCTCGTCTCTGGTGGACGTTAAACGGGTATCCTGTCTACCAGCATTAGCTGGTGGACGTTAAAGATCCCATAGTGTCCTTAGTGAAGAGTGGGCGAGATATCGCCGGCACCATGGCCAAATTCTAAATTCCTGCCCTAAGTGCTGCTGGTAAGGCAATGGCAAGCCACCCAGTGTAACCATTTGCCAAGAAACTGCTTCTGCAGCACCGATGCTCTGTAATGGAGTGGGATACATCAGAATCAGATTACAAGGAACCTTTGCTTCACAAAACTTACTCCACATTTAAAGGCCCAAAGCATACCTATTTATTGCAATACCTCATGCATCACTTTACAGTATAGTAGAGGCAATGACTATTTCTGTGTTGTGCTAGTCCATGGCAACCAAAGGTCGATTAACTCTACCTGTTCTTACCTGAAATCTCCAAAACACCCCGAACCCTTTTGGCATCATCATTGCTGTTTGTAGTTGATTTGGGGGTAGTTAGACCGGTTGAGATCTGACAGGCACATAATTTTGTGTTACATATGCTGGGTTTGATGCCCAACCAGACTTTAAACTGTCCGATCAGTACTTCACAGGTAAGGTTGCATCATAATGTTTGTCGTCCCTCGGATGGATGTTAAGCCGTTTGTCCTGTCTGTTAGAATCAGTTTGGGGGTGTTAATGATCCCACGGTGGCCTTCTCGAAGAGTTGATGAGTTAAGTACCGGTCGACACCCTGAGAAAAATCCAAATCCATGCCCTACCGCTTGAGAGGCAACGGCAAATCACCCAGGGAATTCCTTGCCAAGGGGATTTTTAGTAGCACTGACCCAGGGTATTCCTTGCATGGGGCTGCTTTGGTAGCACTGACCCAGGGTATTCCTTACAAGGGGCTGCTTTGGTAGCACTGACCCAGGGTATTCCTTACAAGGGGCTGTTTTGGTAGCACTGAACCAGGGTATTCCTTGCATGGGGCTGCTTTGGTAGCACTGAACCAGGGTATTCCTTGCATGGGGCTGCTTTGGTAGCACTGAACCAGGGTATTCCTTGCATGGGGCTGCTTTGGTAGCACTGAACCAGGGTATTCCTTACAAGGGGCTGCTTTGGTAGCACTGACCCAGGGTATTCCTTGCATGGGGCTGCTTTGGTAGCACTGAACCAGGGTATTCCTTGCATGGGGCTGTTTTGGTAGCACTGAACCAGGGTATTCCTTGACATGGGACTGTTTTGGTAGCACTGACCCAGGGTATTCCTTGCATGGGGCTGCTTTGGTAGCACTGACCCAGGGTATTCCTTGCATGGGGCTGCATTGGTAGCACTGAACCCAGGGTATTCCTTGCCATGGGACTGTTTTGGTAGCACTGACCCACGGTATTCCTTGCATGGGGCTGCTTTGGTAGCACTGACCCAGGGTATTCCTTGCCAAGGGGCTGCTTTGGTAGCACTGACCCAGGGTATTGCTTGCCAAGGAGCTGCTTTGGTAGCACTGACCCACGGTATTCCTTGCATGGGGCTGCTTTGGTAGCACTGACCCAGGGTATTCCTTGCCAAGGGGCTGCTTTGGTAGCACTGACCCAGGGTATTCCTTGCATGGGGCTGTTTTGGTAGTACTGACCCAGGGTATTCCTTGCCAAGGGGCTGCTTTGGTAGCACTGACCCAGGGTATTCCTTGCATGGGGCTGTTTTGGTAGTACTGACCCAGGGTATTCCTTGCCATGGGGCTGCTTTGGTAGCACTAGCCCAGGCTATTCCTTGCCAAGGGGCTGCTTTGGTAGCACTGACCCAGGGTATTCCTTGCATGGGGCTGTTTTGGTAGCACTGACCCAGGGTATTCGGCATTGGCAGCACTGAATCTGCCTTCGGGTAGAACACCACAGTAAGAAAATGGAAAACTAGTCTTAATCGTGAAGGCTCGTGTCCGATTGTTTTCCGTGCAGTTAGGATAGAATCAACAGAACATTGATCGAAGTATATACTAACTGACATGGGAAGCAAGGAGAAGCTGACGTTGCAGGCATTAACACCCACAATGTCAGCTTCTTATTTCTCACGGTGGTTCACATACTTCGATCAACGTTCTGTTATTTTTGATATATAATAATATATATATATATATATTGTTGCGGATATGGGATTTACATCCATCCATATCCGCTTGTAAATATTCCCCTATTTCCTCAATACTTCCCAACTATCCCCAATCCCCCATTCCCTAGTCCCATTTTCTGTAAACAACACTCTATAGACCCGACCTCCCCCTATTTCCCCCATTAAATGTCGTGCCCAGGTTCACCGCATCTCATGTAAGACAACTATAGGACATCTTGCTAGTTATTCTTAGTCTATGTCAGTTAAGGACTCGTTTCCATTAATTCTGACCCTTCGTTGCACCAGAATGTGATTGTATGGCACCGTTAGGAAGTTTAGGACCTCCCAATACCTCCCCGCAGCTCTTCCTCACGGTTCAGCAACAACAACAACAACAACAGCAACGGCGGCGGTGTGCACAGGGAGTGCGCGTCCTCACTCCGGCTTGGTTGGTAGGGGGGTATTGGGAGGGCATGAGGCCTTCCCAACGACCCGCCATCGAACATGTGCTCGACGGGGTTACCAAATAGGGGCTCCCTGTCAGCTCCTCGTCAAGGGCGGAGCCCGGTAACCCCCGTACCCAATGGAAGCGGCGGACCGGCCCCAGGGGGGCGGAGCCAACCAGCCGAGGGCGTGTCACTCCCCGCTGAGCATGCGCAGGAAGAGGGAGGTGACGTCAGATGCGCGCTGAGCTTGGAGCAAGCAAGACGTCCCCTCCGAGCGCTGTGAGGCCTCCCCGCATCCTCTGGACTGGACCGTGCTTTATCCTGTCCCCGAGCCAAGGTGCACCTTGTGCTATCGACTACCTGTCCCTTCCTGCCATCAATCCCTGTGTAAGTCAGCCTTGTTCCGTTTGTCTGTGGTCTGTGTGGGATAAGATAAGACTGTAATTAAGTGCCTATCTCTTCTGTGTCTTTACCTCACTACCGTGTAATCTACCCCCTTTTCTCCACCACTGTAATTATACCCGCCTCCGGAGGTCTTGAGAACTGTACCCTTGCGTCGTTTCATCTATCCCAGTCGTTGTGTCCTTTCCATCATTGATTTAGCATAGGGCGATTTGGTCAAGGTCTGGGTGGAATCGGGGTCTAGTCGGGGAATAACTGTTCGGTCGCGGTCATACCAACCGCTCGGTCAAAATAACATCTAAACCGCGTCCATAACAATTGGTGTCGAGGAGTGGGATTCGAGGCCCGAACCAAATTTTTTTAAAACATCAAGGAAAAAATTTGGTCAAAATTATAAAGTACTGTAGCGGCTACCGCTGGGTTTTCACAATCGCCTTGCACCTATCAAGGACGCGGAGCGATCACTATGTCGGGCTCGTCCAGGACGCCCGGGCAGGCTCGCCCTCAACTTGCCAGGCCGCAGCCAGGACGCTGGGCCACGCCCCCTCTCGCCTTTCCTGGGCAAACGCTCCGGGATAATATGTATATATATTGCTGCCCGATAAACAGGCTTTTCAGAGTGCCTGAGTGTTTGGTTTGAATAAAGCAACTCGGATGAATTCCAGCTTTTTTGTCGCGTCCATTCTTCCGATCGACGTGGGAGCCACAGCTCCTTCATTGGTGACCTACCGACATGGACACGGCAGTCGCCCTTAAACTGCCTACCTTCTGGGAGGCTCACGCGGCGGTTTGGTTCGCACAGGCGGATTCCCTGTTCGCCCTGCGAGGCATCACGGCCGACGACACCCGCTTCCACCATGTGGTAGCAGCGCTCGGTTCGGCCACAGCGGCCCGCGCCCTGAGCCTCCTCGAGAGCCCGCCAGCCGCTGACAAATACGGCGCGATTAAGAAGCTTCTCCTCGACGCTTTCGCCCTCCCATCGGCGGAACGCGCACGGCGCCTGCTCGACCTGCCCGAGCTCGGCGACACGTGCCCTTCCGAGCGAATGGACTACATGCTTTCACTGCTCGGCGAGCACTCTCCGGCATTCCTGTTCCGGGAGCTGTTCCTCCGTCAGCTGCCTAACCCGGTACGCCTCGCCCTGGCAAGCACGACAATCACAGATCCCCGGGCCCTTGCCAGAGAAGCCGACAAGATCTCCACCGCAGGTCAGCGCATCGCAGCGGCGACATGGGACCCACCGCCGTCCGACGCAACACCCATGGCGCCCGAGCACCCGGCACGGTCGACGACCGAACTGCCGACGCAATTGGCGGCCGCTACACCGAGCCGACCACCTCCAGCACGACGACCGGGGCCTCCACCTGACCAAGCGTGGTGTTACTATCATGCCAGGTTCGGACAGAAGGCCCGGACATGCCGACCCCCGTGCACCTTCGGCAGGCCGGGAAACGGCCGGGCCAGCTTTCATTACCAGCCATGAGCGCCGGCCACACGGGCAACTTACTGTTCATCACGGATAAAGCGTCCGGACGGCGCTTCCTGTGCGACACCGGCGCCCAACTGAGCGTCATACCCGCCTCTGACCAGGACAGGCAATCCGCGGTTTGCGGCCCCTCCTTGGTTGCGGCCAACGGATCGACCATCCGCACCTTCGGCCCGCGCAACGTCACCCTCTGCTTCGGCGGCCAACGCTTTGCTTGGACGTTTGTAACCGCAAACGTGCCCATGGCTCTGCTAGGCGCCGACTTCCTCTGTGCACACGGACTGCTGGTGGACGTCCAACGGCGTCGTTTAATCAACGCCAAAACCTTCAGCTCCCTGGTATGCACATTGAGCAGCTCCGCGCCGACCGAGCTGGCATGCGCCGTCCTGGCGGCGAACGAGTTTGCTCGCCTGCTCACGGAGTTCCCGGCCCTCACGCGGCCGACGTTTTCGGCCGTCGCAGTACGGCATGGGATCGAGCACCACATACCAACCACGGGCCCGCCGGTCTACGCCAGGGCCCGCCGCCTCGACCCAGCCAAGCTCGCCGTGGCGAAGGCCAAATTCGACGCGTTGGAGCACCTCGGCATCGTGCGGCGCTCCGATAGCGCGTGGGCCTCGCCACTGCACATCGTGCCAAAGCCGGGGGGTGGATGGCGCCCGTGTGGCGACTACCGCCGTCTCATTGACGCTACCACCCCCGACAGGTACCCGATCCCGCATATCCAAGACTTCTCCGCCCGTCTGGCGGGACGGGTCATTTTTTCGAAAATTGATCTCATAAGGGGATATCACCAAGTACCTGTCAGGGCGGCCGACATCCCTAAAACGGCAGTCATCACGCCGTTCGGCTTATTCGAATTCTTGCGGATGCCGTTTGGTCTCAAGAATGCGGCTCAGGCGTTCCAGCGCTTGATGGACGGCGTGCTGCGTGACCTGCCGTTCCTTTTCGTTTACCTGGACGACATCCTCGTCGCCAGCACGTCCCGGGCCGAGCACCTCCTCCACCTCCGAACACTGTTCGGGCGCCTCAGCGAGCACGGCCTCATCGTCAACCCGGCCAAATGCCACTTCGGCACGACGGCCGTTGATTTTTTGGGCCACCACATCACCAAGAACGGGGCCGTGCCGCTGCCAACCAAGGTCGAGGCCATCACCACGTTCCCTCATCCCCACACCATAAAGGCCCTGCAGGAATTCCTGGGAATGGTGAATTTTTATCACCGCTTCGTGCCCCGTGCTGCTCAACTCATGCGGCCCCTCTACGAAGCCCTCCGGGGCAAGCCGGCCAAGCACGACATCGCCTGGTCCGCAGCAATGGATGCGGCCTTCCAAAGCTCAAAGCGGGCCCTCGCCGACGCAACACTGCTCGCTCACCCGGTGCTCAACGCTCCCATCGCCCTCACCACGGATGCCTCCGACTACGCGGTGGGCGCCGTACATGAGCAATGGGTGAACGGGATTTGGCAGCCACTCGCTTTTTTCAGCCGGCAGCTCCGGCCGAACGAGCTCAAATACAGCACGTTTGACCTGGAGCTCCTCGGTCTACACCTGGCCGTCCGCCATTTCCGCCACCTCCTGGAGGGCCGACCTTTCACGGCGTTCGTCGACCACAAGCCGTTGGTTTACGCCATGGCCAAGGTCACGGAGCCGTGGTCGGCCCGCCAACAGCGCCACCTCTCCGCCGTGTCGGAGTTTACCACGGACATCCGGCACGTCGCCGGCAAAAACAACGCCGTGGCCGACTGTCTTTCCCGGGCCAGCGCGAACGCGGTCCACCTGGGCGTGGACTTTGCGCTTATGGCGGCGGACCAAACCACCGACACCACGGTGCAAGCCCTCCGGGCGGCGGACACGGGCCTCCGCCTGGCCGACATCCCCTTCGCGGACACTGTCCTGCTCTGCGACGTCTCCCAAGGCCAGCCTCGCCCCATCGTGCCCGTCACCTGGCAACGCCGCATCTTCGCCTCCCTCCACGGCCTTTCCCACCCGGGCCGGAAAGCTTCCCAGAAGCTGGTGTCGGCGCGATTCGTCTGGCACGGCCTTCGTCAGGACGTCCGCGATTGGACCAGCACCTGCACGGCCTGCCAATGGGCCAAGGTCCACCGACACACCCAGGCCCCGCTGGCACCTTTCACCGTGCCCGAACGACGTTTCGACCACGTCAACGTGGATCTGGTGGGCCCCCTCCCCCCGTCACGGGGGTTCACACACCTGCTCACCATGGTGGACAGGACCACCAGGTGGCCGGAGGCCGTTCCCCTCGTCTCCACCACCACCGCCGACGTGGCACAGGCTTTCATCGCCACCTGGGTCGCCCGCTTTGGCACACCGGCGGACATCTCGTCAGACCGCGGCCCACAGTTCACCTCCGAGCTGTGGGGCGCGGTCGCCCGCAACCTGGGGGTCAAGCTCCAACGTACTACGGCCTACCACCCCCAAGCAAACGGGTTGTGCGAGCGATTCCACCGCTCCATGAAGGCCGCGCTCATGGCCGGCCTTCAAGACGGCGGTTGGGCCGACCGGCTGCCGTGGGTCCTTTTGGGCCTCCGCACGGCCCCCAAGGAGGACCTCCAGGCATCCACCGCCGAGATTGTCTATGGCCAGGCGCTACGCGTCCCGGGCGAATTCGTGCCCGATGCTACCAGTCCCTGGTCCGCAGCTCACCAGCGCTCAGACCTCCAGGAGGCCGCCCGACGGTTTGCCCCCATGCCAACATCCCACCACGGTGACCCCCAGTCCTACGTCCCCCCAGCACTTTGCACAGCGGAGTATGTTTTTGTGCGTCACGACACACATCGGGGGCCAATCCGGCCGCCGTACGACGGGCCCTTCCGGGTGCTGCGACGGGACGACAAGTCGTTCGTCATCGACATCGGCGGCAGGTCGGACCGGATTGCGGTGGACCGCCTCAAGCCGGCGCACGTGGACGTCGACCACCCACCACGGGTGGCCCTTCCGCCGCGGCAAGGCCGCCCCCCGTCCACGGTGCCCCCCACTCGACTGCCCACCACCACACCGGACCCCCTCCCACAACCCGCCAGGGGTCGCTTCGGCCGGGTCATCAGGACCCCCCTCAAATTGACCCTGCCGGTGCAAGTCGATTCTGGGGGGACGTGTGTAGCGGCTACCGCTGGGTTTTCACAATCGCCTTGCACCTATCAAGGACGCGGAGCGATCACCATGCCGGGCTCGTCCAGGACGCCCGGGCAGGCCCGCGCTCAACTTGCCAGGCCTCGGTCGGGACGCCCGGGCATGCCCGGGCATGCCCGGGCAGGCTCGCCCTCAACTTGCCAGGCCGCAGCCAGGACGCTGGGCCACGCCCCTTCTCGCCTTTCCTGGGCAAACGCTCCGGGATAATATGTATATATATTGCTGCCCGATAAACGGGCTTTTCAGAGTGCCTGAGTGTTTGGTTTGAATAAAGCAACTCGGATGAAATCCAGCTTTTTTGTCGCGTCCATTCTTCCGATCGACGTGGGAGCCCCAGCTCCTTCAGTACCGAAATTTGATTTTGTTTTACAAAAAAACCCGAATTTTGAAAGTCGCGCTATGGCAGATCAAGACGGCTGGGTTCCGGTAGAGGAGAGTGGGGTAGAATCGACCCAGGACCCCAGGGAAGAAGTGGGGAAAATGGTGGAGGAGAGTAAAGAAGGTGTGGTTAAGGGGGTATCAGGTGCACAAAATGGCGCTCTCGCGCACGTGGTTACAGCGGCACCAAATTTTGCCGCGCCCGTGACCGTAGCAGCGGGCTTTGATGTGGGGGACTTCATGGCGCAATTCACCGAGATGCTGAGAATAGAGGGGGAGAAATTGAGTAATAAAATGGAAGCAATAACGAACGGATTGGGAAACCAAATTGAAGCAATAACCAACAGAATGGGTGACCGCATGCAAAAATATGGGGAGACCATGGATCGCATGGTGGGCAAAGGGGTCCCAGGGGTGCACGAGGAGGTAACGCGGGTCGAGAAGCGCTGGTTGAGCGAAGTGGAGGAAAGCACGGGTAACCGGACCGGGGTAGAAATCGCGACACGGGGTTTGGAAAAGCCGGCGACCGATGAGGTAGAGGGAATTTTATTAAAGCCAACGGTCGTCGAGGTGAGTAAAGAAAAAGTGGAAGTGGGCATTGAAATTGAAGAGACCGGGGACTTAGAAAACCACTCGCGGCGGGAGGAAAAGATGGAATATGTGCAAAGTCCCTGCTCACATCATGATGCTGTGCTTAACCCGAATGGAAGTTTGCAGGTGCGCGTGGAGAAAAGGATCACCCAGGTGAGTCGTGCTGTATATTGTGCGGGTAGATTTTGTAAGAGGATGTTTAACGACAAAAGAATTTTCGCGCGCTTGGGATCGAGGAAGCATCCGGGCGTTGGTGAAGGGTCCCGTGTGAGTGGAAATGGCACGCGTGGGAGGAAAAAGTGTGCGTCGGCGAGTGGGTGTGTTATAAAGTGTGGGAGTGAAACTGAGTGCGAGTGAGAATGCACGTCGGGGTGTACGGAGTGTGACACGAGGAGTGAGTTGGTGGTGGAGCGGGTGCGAGAATGCACGCTTGGAATGGTCGAGGGTGTGCGAGGAAGCACACCTGAGTTAGTGGTAGCGCGGGTGTGGGAGAGCCCATGTGAGCGCGTTAGTGGGTGCATGCAAGAGTGCACGCCCATGGTGAGTGTTACGGAGGACGTAACGGAGGAGAGGTGTGGACCAAAGTGTGCGCAAGAGTGTGTGCGAGAGGTGTGGTGTGTAACAGGGAGAGCGTTGGTGGAATGTACGGACAGCGTTGGAACGCCGGGTTTTGTGAGGGTAAAAGGGGTAGCGTATGCGTGTGAGCATGCAGGTGAAGCATCGACGGTAACCGGGTTAGCGGTTAGGGCGACGGATAGCCGATGTGAGCACTCGGGGCGCGGCGTGCTTTATTGGATGCAGGGCCCGGCGCGGATTGAAGCTGCGTCGTTTCTCTTCGAAGCGTCGTTGCCGATTCGGGCTTGGCCCCGCCCTGCACGGTCGAGTCCGGGCCTTGGCGGGCGAGGCGACCGGTACGGTTCAAGGGCGAGTGGGAGGAAGCGGAACGGTGCCCCCTCGCGGGGACGGGGTTCCGACCGGGGGAGATTGAGCCATCGGGCCCGGGACCGCAAGGTGCCGCGCCGAGATGGTGCGTGAAACCTCGGCCCAACCAAACCACCTCCCTTGAACCGAAAGCCGGACGGATTCAACCTGCAGGCGACCAAATCACCCGAATTCATTGCTCGGCTTTACGAACCGAGTTTAATGATGTCATGACGCACCGAGGCTAGGATATAGTGGACTGTGATGATGATGGTAGTGATTTGATACGAAATTTATAATAGTGGGTAGAATTGGCAGTAAATGGAAATTTTTTGAATTGGTTGGAATTTGGACGAGCAAAATTGATAGTGGGACCTCCCCGATGTGGTGGGATGGGCAATCCACCATCCCTCACGGCGAGGGGGGGCAAATGCGCTATAGATTATGGGGTGTATGGCAGTGAAAACTAGCCCGGGTGGGTTAGGATATTGTGTGTAGGGATCTAGCGAAGATGACATTAGGTAACGTTAAGGTTAGTTTTTTTTTTTTTTTTTTTTTTTTTTTTTTTTGTATACAATATCGAGGCTCGTGAAAGAGCGAACATTAATCACATGAACACACAGAAAGACAAACCGACACATAAAACATATAACATAGGGAGCGGTAGACAAGATGGGGAGAGAGGGGGAAGGACACAAACACAACATTTGAGAGCAGGGACCGAGAGACATGGAGACATCGAGAGATCTGAGAGAGGGCGAGGGCTTTGGGGGGGGGGGCGTGGGAAGGGGGCAGTGGGAGAGGTATAAAACATATGGACACTGCCAGGACTTCCAGGAAAGAAGTTGGAATTTCAAACAAGGTGGATCTGGGGTGAATTAGCGGGGGTAGAAAAGATCAAGGTTTTGGATGGGGGAAGATAAGAGATGGTGGTGAACAGCTGTTTAAAGACCTGGAGGGAGGAGTGGGATTGAAGGGAGTGAGGGAGTTTGTTCCAGAGGCGGGAGAAAAGAGGAATGAAAGAGTGAAGGTGAGCGGAGAGCCGAGATTTCGGCAGTTTAACCATCAGAGGGTTGCTGGCAGATCTTGTGCGACCTGTAGGAATATTTGGGGGACAGAGCACAGAGAGAGCTGGGGGTGCAAGGCCGGAGAGGAGTCGGTAGAAGACAGAAAGACCACCTACCTGCCTGCGGTGAGTGAGTGAAAGTTAGTGACAAGGATACCTGTAGAGGGGACGCAGGTAGATTAGTATGGATGATAATGACGAGGGAGCGCAATAGTTTAAAGGGACGACTGGGAAGCGCAAGTTTCAGAGGGGAGTAGTTAGATGAGATGATGCTGTGTGAGAACTGGACAGGTGTGTGGAGCAGTGAGGGAGTAGTGAGTGTTGTGGATCAGCACGAATGCGCTTGGGGGAGAGAAGGGTGCAGGTGGCACCAGGTGTGAGTGCACAGGTGTGCACCAACAGGTGAATGGAATAAATGGTTGTGTGGAGGACATGGAGTGTGGAATAAGTGGAGTATTGGAATGGATGGTCGTGGAGTGAGTATGGTGGAAACGATGGAGTGGAGTGGGTGGTGCGAAGGTGTGAATGGGGGAAGAGTGGACCCCCATCACGAATACCCGGGGCGGGTAGTGTACGTGTTAGGTAGAGGGTATAGGTAAATTGTGGTTGGATATTGGCATCTGTGGTGCGGGTGACAGAATGGTATTTGGATGGGTGCATTATTGTTGTGGAAATGGCTGGGCATGTAGCCTGTTAGTGTGTGTAGTTGGTTTGGGCACTCCACCACTGTGAGGATGTCGGCCAGGTGAGGCCGCAGGTGGGCTCTGGGAGGCGGTAGTTGTGGATGGGGCCCGAGGATCCGGAGGACGGACCCGGGTAGCCCAGTGCCAGAGGGCACCAAGGGGTGACAGAGCCAGGAGGGGCCTTCTCCAGTAGATAGGTTAGGTTAAGGAGCTAGGTAAGCTCGGGTGGCAACTGCAGTGGTGGAGGTGTGCAGGTGGGTAGACCTGCTGGGAGAGCTACACGTCACAGCCCAGAAATTGTGCTAGGGCACCGGGAGATGAATCGGGGGAGTGAGACCCCAAATTGAGAAGCACCACAGTTTGGTCAATGGGAATTGGTTTTTAGAACCCAGAGTGTAAGTTGGCCAATGGATTGGCAGGGAGAGACCCCGGGTAGTGTATAGTGTGTTAATGTCATTTAGAGGACTAGGGCATTGCCCGTACTATATCTATATCTAAAATTATATCCCCCCCCTCTATTTACATGAAATGGTTTGGTCCAAAGCGAACGGCTTGCGAGTCCGGTGACAATCCCCCCCCTCTATTTACATGCAATGGTTTGGTCCAAAGCGAACGGCTTCCGGAGTTTGGTAAAGAAATCGCCATCGCGTGCACAAACGCGCAGGAAAGCGAATGAATCGCAAATTCGTTTTTATTAGTTTTAAAACATAGTTTAACGCCAACATAGTTTGCAAACGTGAAATAAATGAATACGCTCTCAAATGTGCCATCCGAGGCAGAGTGTGTCCGCCACGTTCGGCACACGCGATAGTTCGCTGCTCTCTGATTGGTTGAATCGTTTTTTGGACATAGCTCGGTAAGTAATTGTCCGATTAATATGAAACCTTGAAAAGGCACATCCTCGGGTCCCCAGCAATATACCTGGCAAGTTAAAAGTATATCGGACCCGTGGTTGTCGAGAAACAGCGGTCACAGACAAACGTACAAACGTACAGAGATTACTGGAATTATAGATAGATAGTTAGGATTGAAGTCTCCTCGCACCATCTACATGCACTCCCCTGAGATGACGTACCTCCACACCATGCCATGTTTTGTTATTTTATTGTGCAGATGTTTGGAATGTGAGACGCATCATGACGTGGGTGTGACATTGTGCTTGATGTTCCATCTCTTCCTCCTTATGAGGATTGATGACGAATTGGGTGATGGCAAATTTTGGCTAGAGGGATTGTGGTGACGAATTTGGTGTAAGGGAAATGTGGGGAAGACGTGACAGTCGCGACGAATTTGTAAATGTGTAGATTTTGTAAATATGGGGTAAGGGCAAGGGTAGTGTAGGTGACAGGGGGGGTGACGTACGGTAGGGACGAGCTTTCTCATTTCGCTCTCCGTACGCATTTCGCCTTGCATTGCCTTATTGACGTGTACCCTTGTGACCTTACCCCTCGCTCATTTGTCTTGTCCCCCTTTTGTCTCCCACATGACCTGTGCGCCATTGGGCGCCGAGGGGAGCATGCGTGAGTCGGCCATTGAGCGCCCGGAACTCCCAGAACCAGCTGTCTGCATCGATGCACCACATTATGGACCACATGTCTGTGGCCGAGCCCCACTGATGGACCCCATGGGTTGGGGCATGGCCCCTCTGCTGGAACCGGCCATGAGGGCCCGAAATCTTGCTGGCGGACCTTGGCCACAGGGCACCGATGCCCCACAGGTGAACCACACTAGTCGACCCTGTGGGCCATAAATAAATAAAAATGGACACGTTGGGTGCATTTCATTTTATGCTCAAATAGGCCGCCAGTAAGAAAATGAAAGGAAATGACAACATCTGGAAGAAAGTAAATAGCCAGCAGAGGGAGCCGAAGAGCAAGAGACCACCTGCAGGGTTAGGGGTTGTTGGTTTATTTTTATTGTTGAACATTGACGAACTATGATGACTGGGCACCGATTGGTGCCTGAGGGTGTATTGGTGCGTTTTGGGTGCTTTCATGGTGCATTGATGCAGAGCAGACTGTCTCCCCCCCAGAAAGAACAATCGCAGGTCCTGGGTTAGTTTTGTAAATAAAGTAAATAATGCTCCCCACCGTCAATGTATAGTTTGAAGACCATTCCGCGATTCGGTTATCCTGTGGGTGTATTTCTGTTAGGAGAAGGGTGCAACGTCGCAGGGGGACATATTTACTCATTTGTGAATATCTGTAAAACTGTCGCACTCAGGGTTGAGTTAATAGTAGAGGGAACTACATCTGAGTGCCACACTAAAGTAGGTAAAAATTTATCGGGTCGGGACGCCCCGAGGTAGAGAAGGGTGCAGTGTTGCGGATATGGGATTTACATCCATCCATATCCGCTTGTAAATATTCCCCTATTTCCTCAATACTTCCCAACTATCCCCAATCCCCCATTCCCTAGTCCCATTTTCTGTAAACAACACTCTGTAGACCCGACCTCCCCCTATTTCCCCCATTAAATGTCGTGCCCAGGTTCACCGCATCTCATGTAAGACAACTATAGGACATCTTGCTAGTTATTCTTAGTCTATGTCAGTTAAGGACTCGTTTCCATTAATTCTGACCCTTCGTTGCACCAGAATGTGATTGTATGGCACCATTAGGAAGTTTAGGACCTCCCAATACCTCCCCGCAGCTCTTCCTCACGGTTCAGCAACAACAACAACAACAACAACAGCAACGGCGGCGGCGTGCACAGGAGTGCGCGTCCTCACTCCGGCTTGGTTGGTAGGGGGTGTTGGGAGGGCATGAGGCCTTCCCAACGAGCCGCCATCGAACATGTGCTCGACGGGGTTACCAAATAGGGGCTCCCTGTCAGCTCCTCGTCAAGGGCGGAGCCCGGTAACCCCCGCACCCAATGGAAGTGGCGGACCGGCCCCAGGGGGGCGGAGCCAACCAGCCGAGGGCGTGTCACTCCCCGCTGAGCATGCGCAGGAAGAGGGAGGTGACGTCAGATGCGCGCTGAGCTTGGAGCAAGCAAGACGTACCCTCCGAGCGCTGTGAGGCCTCCCCGCATCCTCTGGACTGGACCGTGCTTTATCCTGTCCCCGAGCCAAGGTGCACCTTGTGCTATCGACTACCTGTCCCTTCCTGCCATCAATCCCTGTGTAAGTCAGCCTTGTTCCGTTTGTCTGTGGTCTGTCTGGGATAAGATAAGACTGTAATTAAGTGCCTATCTCTTCTGTGTCTTTACCTCACTACCGTGTAATCTACCCCCTTTTCTCCACCACTGTAATTATACCCTCCTCCGGAGGTCTTGAGAACTGTACCCTTGCGTCGTTTCATCTATCCCAGTCGTTGTGTCCTTTCCATCATTGATTTAGCATAGCGCGATTTGGTCAACGTCTGGGTGGAATTGGGGTCTAGTCGGGGAATAACTGTTCGGTCGCGGTCATACCAACCGCTCGGTCAAAATAACATCTAAACCGCGTCCGTAACAATATATATAGTAAGACACACATACAGACAGAGACTGGGAGTAGTTGAGACCTAATCGAGGTGCCACCCCAACATCTGATACACAAGGACCCAAGGTAGATAAGTAGGTGCCAACCTCTGATATCTGATTATCATTTCTCGCTCACTCATAGTGAAGGCTCACATCTCACCTTCGGACATCTCTCCACCATTTTGATTGCTCTTCGCAACAGGGCATGTTGATGATTTACACTTCCCTACAAAACAGCAAGACTAAATAATCTGTTACCATATACATTCGAAATCAAATAAATTCGAACCTCAGATTTTAAAACAGCCATATTGATCTCACAAATACTAAAACGGTATAATAATTAAGAATCATAATGTGGTTCATGATGTTTATAGATCCAAAATGTGGCGATGCCATTTGATAGATGCAATTCTCTTTAATTTTATGTTAACATAAGTTGGAGCTATATCACTTCCACAATAGTTTATTCAGTTGTACTCACGTCAATGAAAACCCACATCCATCTGCTTATGCTACGTTACTGTACACCGAGCCCCACCCTGGGGTTCCAGAAACGCATACCGATGATGCGCTTATGGATTCCAACACATCAAAATGAAAAAGACTTGTTTACATGCAAAAAATTATGCCAATAGACTCGTTTAAAACAGAGATCAAATGCGTACGGAGAATGGCGATGTGTAGACACGTTTCAATTTTGTTGATTTTTGGTGTTTCTTGTTCTTGTTGTTTCTTGTTGTTTCTTGTTCATTGACACTGATTCACCTTTCAATTTTTATACCTTTCACCACATACACGTTTGCACGAACATATAATTTGCTCAAAGACATAAGATGTTTCTGAGTCAACAGGAAGTTTTGAGTGCCACTATTTTATAGTAGGACCATAAGAGTTTTTTGGAGGTTGTTTCACACATTTCATTGTTTTTTTCAACAATGATTGCTCTTTTTTTCAATGGCAGTCTAACACTCGAGTGCCAAATCTAAATCGAGTGAGGTCACGCTAGGTGGGCCAAGATGACGAAAGAGCATCTTGACGCTTCGGAACTTCTACACGAATGATGTGCACTTATGGTGAATCCTCACCTTCATGGTTATGCCCTCAAAGACATTGTCATTTCTACTTTACTGTAATTAAGCCTCCCCCAATAGGATAGGGAAAGGCTTATTGCTGTTGTAGGGTTTGTTTCTACAATTAGCTGCCAATTTTTAATGATACCACCAAGTTTCTGAGACACCCAAGAGCACTAAACCACAATTTAGAAAGGAACTAGAACAATGCGACTGTGTCGCCAATATGCCTCCGCATAGTCCCACATCGGGTAGATGCCATCACTCTGCATATGCAAGGGTAGTGGATCACGTTTGTGAAGTTTCGTGTTGATTGGATAAGGTTCGTTTTTCTATCCAAGATGGCTGCCAAACCACGTGACCTATGACATCATCATTTTCAAACTATATGCAACAGTACTGTTAGATGATATTTGTAAAATTTTGCATCGATAGGGTGAGAGGTTTCAGAGATATATTTATTTAATATTTTCCTTCAATTCAAAATGGCTGTTAAACCATGTGACCTATGATGTCATAAATTTAATATTTCAATACAAATGGGTCATATATCATGTGCATGCAATTTAAGATTTTTAGGATAAGGAATTTGATTGAAACATTTTTGGCTGCTATACCACTTCACCTATGATGTCATAATTATCATGCGTTTGTTCCCCATTTGGAGTACTTGACAATGTGCCAAGTTTCAAAAAATTTCCATTCAGTGGTTTCCAAGAAATCATTTTATTATTATTTGCTTTTAATCCAAGATGGCTGCCATACCACGTGACATATGACGTCACAATTATCATAAAAAACATTCTGCATGGGTGTCACTCCTACCCTGAAAGTTTCGTCTCAATCGGATATATGGTTGCTGAGAAAAACGAGGTTTAGCCCGGACGGATGGACAGACAACCCGAAAACATAATGCCTCCGGTGACTTTGTCGGCGGAGGCATAAAAACAAAAAAGAGTTCTTCCTGCACTCCCAATACTCCAAATCTCCGAGCTGTATTCATTTCTGAACTGCATTTCGGAACAGGCAGGGACTTTCAGAATGACATTTTGCATCAATAATGAAAATAGAAAGTATGTTGGGTTGACATAATTTATTTGACCTTGACCTAATTATAGACATTTCAACAATTTTAATCATAGCTCAACTGAAATTTAGCCGATTAAAACGAAATTACCCTCACTAGATAGCCCAGAGTTGTTCACATTTAAACCTAATCCCCATCCTACCCCTCTGAGTTAAAGGTCAAGGTCAAATGGCAGTCTGAAAAAAACATACATTTTTAGCCGCGTCGCAGACGCTGCTCATAGTGTCCTCTGCTGTTGTACTTGTTCTTCTTCTTCTTGTTCTTCTTCTTCTTCTTGTTCTTGCAGAGAAGACAAAACCTCAAAGCTCCACCCATTCTGGGAACCATAGCTCCACCCATTGTGGGAGAGGCTTCATATAAACAAATATCCACCATTTTATTAACTCGCATAGCTTTGAGGCCTGTTTTGTAGGCCTGTGGTGTCTTGCTCTCTCACACAGTTTTCTTTCGAATCAAATTCGATATATCATTTCATTTTTCACAGTCGCTAACATAGTTTTAGACTCGGTTGAAAAAAAACGGGAAGAAAATCCGATGAAAGTTGCCCTTTATAGAACGAAATGAATTCTCAAAGGCCTGTAACTTCAAGTCCATTGAGATATATTTTGTTTAAATCGCTGCATGGTCAGTCATACACCGCCTGAAATAACAGACGGGAAAATGCCGAGATATATATATTTTGTTTAAATCGCGGCATGGTCAGTCATACACCGCCCGAAATAACAGACGGGAAATTGCCAAGATATATTAAAAATTCGTCCATTTGATGACAATCGTCACGATTAAATATTTAATTTATACGTCGTCACAATAATGTGGAGAGAGGAGCATAGCTTCGTTCACGTGTCGCCACACACGGGAAATTGCCGAGATATATATTTTTTAAATCGCGGCATGGTCAGTCATACACCGCCTGAAATAACAGACGGGAAAATGCCGAGATATATTAAAAATTCGTCGCCACACACGGGAAATTGCCGAGATATATTTTCACTTTGCACAAAAATAACATCAAGTAATCGAATTAATAGGAATGTCCTGTGCCTATAACATCGACGTTATAGGCACAGCTGCATCTAGGCATTGTGTAACATCGACGCGGCTTTTGTTTTAATTATTCCTTTTCGAAGCTGCTCCATGCGCTCACGCTTTCGAAGCTAAGTGATATTTCTCAATTGTGTTTTTGTCGAGACTGTATCTATCTTTCGGTGTGTGTACCTATAGCGTATCTTTTGGAAAATTTTCGGTGCTAATTTTTCGTACATGTATACACAATCGTCGGTTAATGGTATCGAGTATTCTGCGGCCTAGTACTCGTAGGCTTAGACTACCATACCGTCTCCGACCTTGTGGTTTGTTTTTTTCTCAGCGATTCGTCGAATGCGCTGAAATTATTTTCGTTCTCTGTTTCGTACCAGTCGTTCACCCCGTACCTCCTTGTTTAATATCTGTACTCACAAAACAAACAAAAAAAAAACCCCCAAAAAAACCCTTATTCGTTTATTTGTTGTTCTTTTTGTTCGTTCGTTCTTCGTTCGCGATCACGCGGTTAGAAATGTATAATCTCTCCCCTGAACAACTATTTTCTCTCATATATTATAACACCATTTTCTTCTTTTCCTACAAAAGGATGCTTTCGTCTTGCTCACCAAATCTATTCATTCCAAAAAATATATATAATACCATCTCTTACAGTTCCTCCTTTCTACATTCCCTAAACTATCCAGAACTCCATCCCTCCTCCAGTGTCCTCAAACGTATTTTTGACTCGAAGGTCTCAAACTCATTTTGCAAAAAATGTTCGTTTCCCATGAATCGTACACTTTTCAAAATCCAATCTCACCCCTCCCCTCCAAATCCTCCCCATCACCCATCCCTTTCAAATCTCCCCCCTTGCCCCTTCCCTCCCCTCCCTCCTAAACCCCTCCCACACCCCTCCCCTCCGAGACTCTCCCTCGCTCCTCCCCTCCTAGACTCCCCTCTCACCCCTCCTCCTCAAAGCATCCTCCCTGCTTCTTCCTCCTTCCAACTTTCACCTTCATCTCCCCAAACCTTCTGCCTTGCTCTTCCCCCTCCTCAAATAACACCTCACTGTGCCTCACCCAATCTCCATCAAACCTTTTGTCCGCCCCATTCTTCCCTTTCTCCAAGCTATTCTGAAATCTCTGACACACCTTCAACAGCTCTCCCTACCTCTTCCTCCTCTTCCACATCTTACCCTACCCCTCCCCCCCCTGTTCTGGACCCGATGCTCCCCCTTCCTCTTCATTAACGGTATGGACCTCAAACATCCGGGGCCTTCGCTCAAACTTGACTGACCTCTCCATACAGGTTGCTTCTCACAAACAAGATGTGATCTGCTTAACAGAAACTTTCCTCCTTCATGATGTCTCTGATGCCTTGGTATCTCTCCCAGGTTACTCCCTCCTCCGGTATGATAGACCTGAGCCTCGTCCTGGAGGTGGGGTTGCTATCTTTATAAAAAACTCTCTTCCTCACTCGCCCTCCACTGCCCTCTCTCCACCTCACCCCCAGGAATACCTTTGGCTACGGCTTCCCCTTCACTCCCACCTTTTGTTCATATGTGTGTTGTACCGTCCACCAATCAGCGATGACTCCATCTACATCTCACTGTCTGATAATATGGACCAACTTCTATCTACCCATCCCAACTCTCTCTTCCTCATATGTGGTGATTTCAATTGTCACCATGCCAGTTGGCTGGGTGTGGGTACCTCTCTCACCAGCCATGGCTCTTCAGCAAAGGACTTCTGCGACTCACTGGGACTGACACAATCTGTCAATTTCCCGACCCGGATCTCAGTCAACGGAGCATCTTCTCTTCTGGATTTGGTTATGACAAACTTCCCTGAAAATGTCTGCTGCTCTTCTTCTGCTCCAATCGGCTCATCTGATCATGTGCTTGTCAAAGTGGACATCTCTCTGACCATTCTCAGAGAGCCCCCTCAGCGTCGACGAGTCTGGCATTTCACTCAGGCCAACTGGCACGGTCTTCAAGCAGCCATCAATCATCTGGACTGGTCTCCCATCTCTACCTCCTCTGACATCAACTCATCCTGGGAATTCTTTCAAAGTAAATTGCTCTCTCTCATGCACAGATTTATACCATCTCGTCTTCAGTTGTCATACCCTTCCTCCTGTCCATGGTACACGGAATCTTGTGGTGAGGCTGTTGCCCTGAAACAACTTGCTTTCGTCTCCTGGAAAGCAAATCCAACGGAAGGAAATCTCATTTCCTTTCACAAAGCCCGAAACAACTGTGTGTCCACCCTCAGGAGAGCCAGGAAACAATATCTCACCATTCTCAAGACCGAACTCTCTTATCTGTCTCCCTCTTCCAAATCCTGGTGGCGTCTCGTCAAATCTGTTTCTGGTGTTTGTTCCCCCTCCATCCCCTCCCTCACCTCAAACGGCTTAACGGCTGACTCCGCACGTGAAAAAGCTGAATGCCTCAACTCTGTGTTTGCCTCTAAATCTTGTGTCCCAAACCCATCCCTCTCTGTACCCACCGTACCCAGTCATACCCAGCTGCTCCTGGACTCTGTGTCCTTTCCTCCTGACAAGGTGGAAAAGTTTCTGTCAACCCTCGACTCTGATTCTGCAACTGGTCCTGACGGCATCAGCCCACGGGTCCTAAAATCATGTTCTTCTGCTCTTTCACTCCCTCTTTCTGTTCTCTTCACCCTCTCTTTTGCTCAAGGTCATCTGCCATCTGCTTGGAAATCAGCCAACATCACCGCTTTGCACAAAAAAGGTGCAAAAACAGATCCCAGCAACTACAGACCAATCAGCCTTCTCCCAATTATCAGCAAAGTCATGGAATCCATCATTGCTTCAGATATGAAATCTTTCCTCTTCTCCAATGGCTTGATCTCTGATCATCAATTTGGTTTCAGACCTGGTCACTCTACTCTGGACATGCTGCTTCTGCTTTCTCAACAATGGATGGAGGTCCTCAACGCCAAACAGGAAATTAGAGCTGTCTCCCTTGACATTTCACATGCCTTCGATACGGTCTGGCACCCTGCTCTGCTCTCCAAACTCTCCTCCTTTGGTATCCATGGAAATCTCCACGCATGGCTGGCGGACTTCCTCTCTGGTCGTAGTCAACGTGTGGCCCTGAATGGGTTTCTCTCATCTCCTCTTCCTGTTCAGGCTGGGGTTCCCCAAGGTAGTGTTCTGGGCCCTGTGCTTTTTCTGGTCTTCATCAATGATCTCTCTGACTCTCTTGAAAATCCTCTCTATCTCTTTGCTGACGACTTTACTCTCTGTCGCTCCATTCCTCATCCCTCAGATCGGCAGTCTGCAGCCTCCTCACTCTCTGCAGACCTGGACAAAATCACAGACTGGTCAAACAAGTGGAACATGTCTTTCAATCCTGACAAATCTCACACTCTTACAATGTCTCTCCGAAAGGACCGACTGGACAACCCTCCCATCTACTTTCTCAACAATCCTCTCCAAGAAGTTCTGTCGCTCAAGCTTTTGGGTCTCACTATCTGCCATGATCTTTCTTGGGAAAACCACATTTCCAAGCTGGCGTCCAAAGCCAGTCGCCGACTGGGCATCCTCCGTCGTGCGAAGTCCTTCCTTGGCACACCTGAGCTCCTCACCACATACAAGGCTTTCATCCGCAGCTCAATGGAATACTGTTCCCCCCTCTGGGCTGGTGCTCCTGCCTCACACCTTGCTCGGCTTCACGCTGTTGAGGCCAAAGCTTTCAGAATCATTGGAATCTCCTGCGATGTAGTCAACGCCGAGGGCCTTTCACTCACTCACCGCAGGCAGGTTGGTGGTCTTTCTGTCTTCTACCGACTCCTCTCCGGCCTTGCTCCCCCAGCTCTCTCTGTGCTCTGTCCCCCCAATATTCCTTCAGGTCGCACAAGATCTGCCTGCAACCCTCTTATGGTTAAACTGCCAAAGTCTAGGCTCTCTGCTCACCTTCACTCTTTCATTCCCCTTTTCTCCCGCCTCTGGAACAAACTCCCCCACTCCCTTCAATCCCACTCCTCCCTCCAGGTCTTTAAAACAGCTGTTCACCACCATCTCTTATCGTCCCCCATCGAAAACCTTGATCTTTTCTACCCCCGGTAATTCACCCCAGAGTCCTTGCAGTGTTCATATGTTTTAATCCTCTCCCACCTCCCCCCAAGTCCTCCCGATGTCCCTGCTCTCAAATGTTGTGTTTGTGTCCTTCCCCCTCTTCCCCCTCTCTTTTGTGTCCTTCCCCCTCTCTCCCCATCTTGTCTGCCGCTCCCCTTGTTTTTTGTGTTTTGTGTGTCGGTTTGTCTTTTTGTGTGATTAATGTTAGCTCTTTCACGAGCCTCGATCTTGTATACAAAAAAAAAAAAAAAAAAATTTTTTTTTAAACTTTTTGTACTTGTTTGTCATCGATCAATTTTGCTAATGCAGAAACTGAAAAGACTGCTTGGCCTTCCAAGTTGTTTTTGCATCATAACAATATACCTGCACTGAAGTTGTGCACCTGATATTTGTTTTGTGTCCTTGACCTATTTCTTTCGACTCATGACCTAATTAACAAAAAACACCTTTTTGATCATAAATTCAATAATTTCCCTCCGATTTCCATGATGTTGAGTTTTATGGATATATTGTTGATGGGGACACATTTTCTTTATTGACACACTATCCCTAAATGCTGAAGGTCAAGGTCATATGGTGGTCCGAAAAAATATGACCATCATTGGAACGCGGTACAAGGGTAAGTCGCGGGCGATCACCAACGGTCAGGGGAGGCTTACCCAAGGCGGTCGCAGATATCTAGTTTGGTGTGCACTTTGATGATGATGATGTGATGATGATGAGCATACTTTTTACAAGGTGTCGGTGCTGCCGAAGTAGTTTATTGGCAAGGGTTCTACTGGGTGGTGTTCTATTGCCTTCCCATCCTTTTCCCTGCGCTATATCCTTTTAAATGCTGAGCGTCAAGCAAGGAAGCAGCACGTATCATTTTTAAGTATTTGGTATGACTTGGCCGGGGTTTGAACCACTGATCTCCCCGAAGACTCAGAGTGGACTCTGCCATCATTATGCTACCGAGTCTGATGGTGTGTACTTTAAAGGTCTGTAATTTGGAGTGATCGGTGTGGATGTTTGTGAATGTTATTGATGGTCAATGCAGACAGAGTCGTATCATTCAAAGGATGAAGTGTAGTATGGTCGAAAGACGTCCTGCATTTACTCTCGTACCCAGCACTGCATTGAATTTGTATTATATTACATGTAACATAGGGTAAGCAGTCTGGTTTCTCTTTCATGCCATTGATAACCGAATGCACCAGCTACTGTGGTGACACCAAATAAGCAGGCACCGACATTGCATAGATAGGGATGGGGTTAGTGAGGGTTAGCAATAAGGTCACATCCTCGATCAGTGAATGGGGCTCGCACTGTGCTGCTTGCATTGCATGAATATTCAGTATACCAAGCTACACCCTGTCTACCAAACCTAAGTACTTGCACTTTGTGAGTAGATAGGCCTACTTAAATTTGGTTGCTGCAGCACACATGCGAAGCGAACGGCTGGGTAAGGCAATAGTTAGGTCCAAAACTTCAATTCCGTGACCATTTTCTGGCTAGTAAGGTTTGACGATTGATTTGACTTCTATTGACATTTTATAACAAAAATAGCCTCTATGTCCCTCCCAAAAATCCCGGCATTTTTCGCCAGAGGCCCGAATCCAAGATGACCGCCGGCACTATCTTGAAAAATTAAGTTTTGAACCAGAACACCTAGAATCACGTACAAAGACACTTTTTTGGGTAATTTGACCACGAGGATTCCGAATCTGACACTTTCCTGTCCACAATTGCTTCACTTCTGTCGATCTGTCCTGTCCACAGACGTCAGTTTATGTTGGAGGAACAATTTAAATTAGATTGAATTATATATTTTGAACATAAATCGGAACATGAATAAATAGACAAAACTGTAGTTATACAGTACTTTGGCTCTGAATTTGTGATGATCGCGCATGACCAGAGAGGAGCGAGATAACTTTTTAGCAGTGAAGCTGCTTCAATATTTGGTCATACATTTCCTTCCTTCCATCTGTCCATCCGTGTCCATCAAAAATTAAGAAGAAGAGCCTTTCTAACCCACCGTGTTTAATTCTAAAGGGTAATTCGAAAGGGTCATTCTAATGGGTTTCTAAAGGGTCATTCTAAAGGGTAATTCTGATGGGTAATTCTAAAGGGTAATTCTAAAGGGTAATTCTAAAGGATCATTCTAAAGGGTCATTCTAAAGGGTCATTCGAAAGGGTCATTCGAAAGGGTAATTCTCAAGGTTAATTCTAAAGGTTAATTCTAAAGGTTAATTCCGACTGACCGTCTCTTCTCCTTCTCCTTCCTTTCTGTTTGGTTATTTAATTATGTATTTTTGTTTTTTTTTGCCTTTGTTTTACGTACTATGTCAAAGCTTCTTTGGGTTTCTTAAAAAGCGCTATACAAAATAAATGTATTATTATTATTATTACTATTATTAATTCTTCGAAAGGGTAATTGAAGGGTAATTCTAAAGGGTAATTCTAATGGGTAATTCTAAAGGGTAATTCTAAAGGGTAATTCTAAAGGGTAATTCTAAAGGGTAATTCGAAAGGTTAATTCGAAAGGTTAATTCTTCGTAAGGTTAATTAAAGGGTAATTCTAATGGGTAATTCTAAAGGGTAATTCTGAAGGGTAATTCTAAGGGGTTCTAATAGGTAATTCTAAAGGTCAATTCTAAAGGGTAATCCTAAAGCTTAATTCTAAAGGGTTCTAAAGGGTAATTCTAATGGATAATTCGAAAGGGTAATTCTAAAGGGTATTTCTAAAGGGTAATTCTAAAGGGTAATTATAAATGGTAATTCTAAAGGGTAATTATAATGGGTAATTATAATGGGTAACTCTGAAGGGCAATTCTAAAGGGTAATTATAATGGGTAATTATAATGGGTAATTCTAAAGGGTAATTCTCATGGGTGATTCTTAAGGGAAATTCTGAAGGGTAATTCTGAAGGTGTAATTCTAATGGGTAATTCTAAAGGGCAATACTAAAGGGTGATTCTAAAGGGTAATACTAAAGGGTGATTCTAAAGGGTAATTCTGAAGGGTAATTATAATGGGTAATTCTTAAGGGTAATTCTGAAGGGTAATTATAATGGGTAATTCTAAAGGGTAATTCTAATGGGTAATTATAATGGGTAATTCTAAAGGGTAATTCTAATGGGTAATTCTAAAGGGTGATTGTAATGGGTAATTCTAAAGGGTAATTCCAAAGGGTAATTCGAAAGGGTGATTCTAATGGGTAATTGTAAAGGGTGATTCTAATGGGTGATTCTAAAGGGTAATTCTAATGGGTAATTCTAAAGGGTGATTCTAAAGGGTAATTCTAATGGGTAATTCTAAAGGGTGATTCTAATGGGTAATTCTAAAGGGTAATTCCAAAGCGCAATTCTAAAGTGTAATTCTGAAGGGTAATTGTGAAGGGTAATTCTGAAGGGTATTTCTAAATCTAAAGGGTGATGTTAATGGGTTCGTATGTTTTTGGCTTTACCTATTTTATATTTAATAATGCCAAACTGTACCACTTCTTTTGGACATGGATGTGAATTGTTTTACTCTGTTTGCCTGTCTGGCAGTCAAACAAAATTGAAAATCATTCCAAACTGGAAACTTACTGTTTATAAGGATGTCATAAAGGACACAAACAACAGGCATGAAGAACTAATGTAATGTGTTCAATAAGGTGGTGTAACAGACGCTGGCTGCATCAAAGGAGGTAAACTTCGAGAATTTTTTTTTTCTGTGACCTTTAAAATCTTTATTGTATGACATCAATTTCATTACATACTTGAACACTGGAGAACACAAATCGCGTTTTTGACACTTTCAAAACTCTTCCGTTTAGCAGTATTTGGACAAAACATCAAGGGATTTTACGTCATCACACCCAAACAAATTTGCCACTCGTAGACCCTCCGCCCATGTTCTTGTTTCTCAAGACAACGCGGGGTAATGTTTTGTTCAGTGTTACATAGTCAGTACTGTAAAACACTCAACAGTGAGGTTGTCTGAAATTCCTCGGGAGAATACTTGGCTTTCTAAAGCATTGACATTTAAAAAGGGCCAAGTTACAATTAACATTCAATATGGTGCAGAAAAAGATCATGAGCAGCTTGTACCACATTTGTATGGAACATTATAATAAGGGGCTGGGGTAGGTGGGGGTCTTCCATGTTCATATTCAACAAGTACCACATGATAAACTTGCCCCCCTCCTCGTCTTATACACTCACTAACAAAGAAGAAGAAGAAGAAGATTACAATGCTGTATTTGCACTTCTCCTATCCGGGAAACTGACACCTAATAACAAGTGGAATTGTCTCCTGTTGGCTTGCTGAGTTCTCTAAAGGAACAACCTGCTTGGGTAAACCATTTTTATATGGGATGTGAGAGTGTCTCAGTCCATAAGAGGATTAAAGCAATTGGAATCGCTGGAAATGCCAGGGCAGATCCCCACTTTTGCCTTCTGGGCAGGTCTTGTACATATTGGCAATTCAAGGCCGGACATTTTCTTCCCATGCGAAGTAGGCAATGCGTCTTTTCTCTCCATGACTTTATACCACACTCCCAGAATGTCCTCCACGATTACGATTAAAGTTTCGTCATACAGGGGGCATTTGCTCTCGCTCACGGAGCAGAGAACTTGGGGGAACTCTACTTTAAAAAATAAGAAACTTTCTTCATGGAAAAAATTTTATGAAAGAAATCTTGTGGTTCATCAATATGTAATTATGTAATTAAATATGTAATTAAACAAACCTCACAGACATATTCCATACATGTTAAAACTGTACCAAAAACACATTAAACATCATGTGGAGTGCGAAATGATAACAGATTTTTCCCCTCTTCCTCTATATCCACTGAACCCCATCCTTACCCCCCCCCCCCCCCCTTGTGTTGTTTGCTTGCTCTTCGGCCTCATCAGTGAACCCCACATCCTCATTATCAGCGATTCGCAGGTATAGGTGTAATCTAGTGACAAGTTGCATGGTGATGTTATAGTGGTGGTGATCGAGGATGGAAGATTCGAGAAAGCTGAGCCGTACAATACATGATTGTTAACTATACAGGGATAATGGGATATCATTCTGAATGTTAAATTATAGACTGTGGCATTTAAGAATGACATTTATTACAACGAAAGTAGCTTAGGTAATGTATCAGAATAATGAGTGTGAATTAGAGCGCCATTTGTAAAAAAAAAAAAATTGGTGAAATTTCGTTGTTTTTACATTTTATTTCTACAAATTTAATTTGTAGAAAATTTTGAACGCCCTATGCCTACCATAGCTGGCCTTTAGTCGAAATAAATATTTTCAATAACTTTTAAAATTTGATGAAAATACTAATAAATGGTAAAACAATTATTACACAGACACACACACACACACACACACACACACGAGCTCTAACTGGTATATGAAAGCTAATTGGTCTCCAGAGGCAACTTCTAAACCAGATATGAAAAGAAATCAACATTTTTACAATACAGCATTACTTTTTACTTAAACGATCCCATTATGTTTACAAGTTCGAAATAATCGTATTAATGAAGAAGCATTCTCTCTCTTGCAACGGTTTGCAGTATTTATGTGTATTTCATAATTGCAGCCAAATAGGACAGGAAAGACTATACAGGTTGGAAAACAAACGGTGCCCCTAAATGAGCCAGTTGTATATAATACAGATTGTGTTTTATTATCCAATTGTATTGCTTGGGATAAGTGGAATATGCCAGCAATGGGCTGGAAGTGTAGCCTGGCCGAATGCACATTCCCTTGAGCTGCCTAGCCTGGGTTCGAATCCTGACTCCCTTGAGCTTGAGCTGCCTAGCCTGGGTTCCAATCCTGACCCAGCTGTAAACTGCTGTCCTGGTGTTTCGCATGCAGGGTGTATGTGCCGTAGTACTCTAACCCGTAGGATGTCTGCCAGCACCGAGGGCGTTGGTAGACGCTAAAGTTCCCACGGTGACCTTCGCTAAAAGGAGGTTAGTATAATCACCAGAACCGTGAACAGATTACAAACTTCTGACCGAATCACCATCATCTGAACGGCATGCCTGGCTAACCGGTTCGTGAAAGACTTGGGCCTAAAACGTTCCCGTCCGTCGACCCCACAATATTTGAACAAGTCGAGTCCTTAAAGTTGTAGCGGATCTAGGCCTTATAGGCAACAACTCTTATAAACTCGAGATATACTCAACCACTGCTATTTCATTATTCACCGTATCGTATTACGTAAAACCTCCTGGAATGATAATTCCACGTCATAATTTATTGCAACCTTTTAGTATTATTTTTCTACTAAATAAATTACGTGACAGTTACATCTTGAGAGACAATTTACACTTTAAATGAGCGATGACTTATTTTTGCATCGACTCTTTATGAGCAGGTATGAGCAGGTAATAAAACTGTAACTTAACACTGCGGCGAGGCTTGGAATATTATAGATGGTGTAATAAGACCTGTCGTTGAATAGGTTTTTCTGATTATTCTGATTTTGGAGGTGGTTCCAGCAGTGGATCATTTGCTTCGCAGCATCCAGTTCGTTAATTGAACCCACTGAGTCTCTCCTAGTTAGGTCAATTTATGGCGGTTTAGCTCCTTAACCCTTGGATGCAGTGATTGGGCCTCGGAGCCGCAACAAGGTTTTTTTTGTTGCAAAAACTATGCTGTACAATTTTTTTGGGGGAATTAACCTCATTTTCACCGACTTTCATGTTGTTACAGAATATTCAGTGACATAAATAAATAAAAAATTCATTCAGGCTCGTGGGAAAATCTTCCTTCTTCACTTGTAACCCGAAAATCCGACACAAATGCAGGCCTGGGGCCTTCGAGGCCCCGCATAAATGTTGTTGTACTACTATGTTATATCATTATTTTCTTGATATGAGCCTCATTATAGGCTCCTATAACTTGGTTACAAATAATTCAGTGACAAAAATATGAAAATTAAAAAACTTTACACGAATACATTTGTGGGGCCTCCGAGGCCCAATGGCTGCATAGGTGTAGGATTTTTGACAGTTGTGCACATGTACATTCTAAATAAAAGGATTAGTGAATCATATTTTTTGAGCAAATACTCCTCCATGAGCCTCAACTTTTTAGAGAAAAAAAAGTTGAAAAACCAAGAACAAATAATTGTTTTAGCAAAAAAGAAGAAGAAAAGATTCATTACTTGCATGGGATTATTCCAACTAATAAGATCAATGATTCACATTTTCTGAGCAAATACACATCCATGAGCATCGACTTGGATTGAAAAAGGATATGAAAGAAAAAAAAATCATAAGAAATAAAAAGTTTAAAAAACATTACACGAATCCATCCGTTGGCCCTCCGAGGCCCAATGGCTGCGTTTATGTAGGATTTTTGACCCCTGCATCTAAGAGTTAAGGACCTACTTTTTTGTGTGCAGTGCTCAGTCGGCAAATCAATGTATTACTTCAGAAAAATCATGCTTCTGCTTATATGGCTGCCCATATGAGGTAACGACGCATTTGCAACTCGCAGAGGTAAGGGAACCATACTCATTTGGTGGGCCGCCATGTGCACAGCGCAAGGGCCCAGCGGAACGCCCAATTCATGTACCGATGCTCCGGGTGTTCGACTCTATTTGCTGCGGCAGCGTAAAGACGAAGCAGAAATAAGAAGCTTTAAATCTCTGCAGTTTTGGGGTGAAATACTTCAAATGCAATGCATCGATTGCTGGGGAATTCCGCACATCCATCAGAGGAGCATGAAACTGGACCGGGAGTAGACCAGCGAAACAGAGGAACTCGTCTGTAGCTTGGGAATTGACCAAAGGCGAGGTATGGCGTCGGAGTGAAGTGGCTGCCTCGTTCTCCTTTATTTTCCTGCAATTTTGTAACACCCCGTTTCCTCCCCAGCCATCCCGATACCCCTCGGGGCCAAATTTTGTCACGATGACCAGGAAGTAACTGCGGCTGGGACAGGCTTGGGCTGCCTTGGGGAAGAAACGGAAAACGAGGCTGGTTCACTATCGCAGGCGAGCGGCCGGCGTCCCAGTGTCTACTGTCTGCAATAACTCAAACATTCCAGCAATACTAGCCTGTCTGTTCCTCCAAACGAGGGCCGACTAAGCTTATTGGTTGGTCAAAACGCAGCCGAGATGTTTATTGCTGGAGTCGGTCGCTACAACAGGCCACCCAGCCACGGCAGTACCTCCAGCCGCCCCTGTAGAGTGTTTTCGCCAGGTGTTCGTCATCACGAGAGGACGCCATGCATCTAAACCCGGCCCTAATTGGATGTAGAGGGGAGCTTTGCAGGTTCCGGGCGATCTTCCGAGCAAGGAAGCGTAGTTTGTTTTATTACGAGTGAATTGAACATTTCCATCTCGTATATTTTATCGTGCACAACATTCTTTCTGTTTCTCTGCCACGTTGTCTATAATAACTACCACAACCTGTTTTTAACAGATTCCAGGATGAGTTCATGAAGTTTGATGTTTCGGTCAACGTGTCCATGTACGTTGCACATCCTTCATTGCCACCATAGCTCTAACGCGTTGTCTATTTTACAATGTCGTCGTCGTTTAAAAGCCGAAAACATCCTGTTGTTTCAAAGTACAGAGCCTCAATATTTCACATCCTGCAGGAACATCGATCACATGGATCCGCATCATTCCACAGCCGAGAATTTTATTCTTCAGAGCGAAGAAGATCTCAATTACAAATCCTGGATCTGCATCATTTAAGAAATTAGAATCCAGCCAAGAATCTCCTCAATTTACTCATTTGGAAGCATTAAATCAGTCCACAAGCTAAATTCTACACCTTAGGAGCTCCAAAAAACTAGAAGGTACCTGTTCCACAACCTAGGACCAACTTATTTCCAAATCTATAACATTTTCATATCCCGGAGCCTCATAATTCAACAACAAGCTGGAATCTCTTCATTCATACACTCCATATAGAAGCTGATCATTCAACATCCTAGAAAATGTCCTCAAACGCAACAAGTAGGCCATTAAACACTTGTAAGGAAATTGCTTCCGTGCAACTCGGGATATGATTGTGGACAAGCTTCGGTACGGAAATTGGAGAGCTAAGTTCCATCTCTTTACATGTGCTTTTTAATCACCACTTAGTCAGTCTGAGGGCCCGTGAGCTATGGTATATATACAGTGTGCAGTTAGCCAGAGGAGGGAAAACAAACCAGATTGGAGGGGAAGGCCATTCTTTCTCTTTTCCTGTTTACGTGCAGACGAGGTGAAATTTTAGTCCGGCGCAAGCTTTCCTTACTTTCGACAACGTACGCCATTGAAGTGCACCATGGCAGCTTGCGGTAACGGGTAATGTCCTGTTCAAGGTTGTACTAAGCACTCCAATCGTGTATTTTAACTCGATTATGATTCCATTCCTCCACAACTATTGGGAACTGTTTCCTGATGAGTTCCAATTCCTGCTTTACCCTCTAACTCTCTAGGTCTGACAAGTTATTACTCCGGCCATGGAGTAATGCATTCGATCGTGTCCATTCGTGTGTGTGTGTGTGCGTATGTGTGTTCGTGTGTTCGTGTACAAGATATCTGGAAAAGTTCTGAACGGATTTGGATGAAAGTTGGTGGGATGATTTCCCTTGGGATAAGGAAGAATTGATTAGTTTTTGGTGAAGCTCAGGATATTATTCCGGATCCAGGAATTTTTTGAAGGATTTTTTTTACCATTGGAAGATAGGGCTCATTTTTTAAAACATTATCTTCTATATATTATATATTTAACATTGTGATATGAAAATAGTTTTCATATTTGTTGTAAATGTAGTTTAAACTCGTGGTTTTGCATTAGAGCGGTGTATTTTTTAGCAGCGTCATCTTCAATGTTCATTTTTTTTTCTAATAAAGACATATTCTGTCATTTTAAAACCACCAAAGTGTGTATTAGGTTTCCCCGTTTCATAAAATGTATCGTTTGATACGTATAATGCTTTAAAACTGTTTATTGTTTTTGTTTTGTTTTTACCTCAGAACAGAAGAGACATCAACATTTACCTCAGCGAATGTCAATCGCGTTGTCAGTATTTGATGAACTTATAAAGACTTAGGTGACTTATAAGTGTGACAGGCATGTGCACGGGATTCTTCCCAGAAGAATGAGTGGTCGCATTGACTTGTACGACTTGAAATGAGCGAGTTTTGGTTTGACGTTTGGGCCAGTTTTACAGGAATGAAATGAAACGAACGTTTTGGAATGAAACGAACGTTTTGCCTGGCTTACAATTTTATTTGAAGTCACACATGCCTCAAAATACACTCACTTATATAGAATTGAACGCTGAATCCGAAAATGTAAGTGAAATTGCCTTTTTTTTTTTTTTAACATTATCTTCTATATATATATATATATATATATATATATATATATATATATATATATATATATATATATATATATATATATATATATATATATATATATATATATATATATATATATATATATATCTGTGCAAACCCTGGTGTTGGGCTAGCGGCTAGGGTGCCGGCTTAGGATCCTGGGTTCGAATCCCGGTCAAATCGCTGAATTAACGCCAGGGGGGTTGACTCAGCCTGTCATCCTTCAGAGGTCGGCTAATTGAGTACCAGTTCACTGGTAATTCCCTGCTTGTCGTTAAAGGCGGCAAAAAGGGTTGGCGTCAGGAAGGGCATCCGGCCGTAAAACATTGCTTCAAAAAGGGGACCGAAAAACAACAACAACCACAGTTCCTGAAAAAGGCCAACACCCGCTTGCGGGGAAAAATGGCCTCTAAAGGTGGTTTTTATTTTATTTTATCTGTGCAGTGTCTGACTGTCCTGTGTTGTGTTGTCTTGTCACTGAACTACTTCCTCAAACTTTTGAGAAATCGTACCAAACTTCTGGTATGCACCCTCCTCTCCCGTCGGTATGTCCTAAGGGTATTTATTTGAAAAAAATTCAAAAATTGTTTTTTTTTTTTTTTGAATTTTTTGGGGAATTTTTTTTTTTTCAACTTCAATTGTTTATAAAAATGTGATATCACGTATATTACAAATACATTTGTGCATTATGATTGCTTGAATTATGATTGGTGTAAACCATGACAAAACAGCAACCCAGGTACAGTCATTTATCTATACATCTACAAATCTGGGCAGTGTCTGTTGTCAATGAACTACTCCCTGAAACTTTTGTTTCCGTGGTTGTGAAGTGTTTTTAATAACGTGGTGGTGGTTTTGAATCACGTGGTGGTGAGGTGTTTTGAAATCACGTGGTGGTGAGGTGGTTTGAATTACGTGGTGGTGAGGTGTTTTGAATTACTTGGTGGTGAGGTGTTTTTAATTATGTGCTGGTGAGGTGTTTTGAATTAGTTGGTGGTGAGGTGTTTTGATTTACATGGTGGTAGGGTGTTTTGAATTACATGGGGGTGAGGTGTTTTGGATTACGTGGTGGTGAGGTGTTTTACATTTGGTGGGGGTGAGGTGTTTTAAATTACTTGTTGGTGATGTGTTTTAAATTACTTGGTGGTGATGTGTTTTAAATTACTTGGTGGTGATGTGTTTTAAATTACGTGGGGATGAGGTATTTTAAATTACTTGGTGGTGAGGTGTTTTAAATTACTTGGTGGTGAGGTGTTTTAAATTAAGTGGGGGTGAGGTGTTTTAAATTACGTGGGGGTGAGGTATTTTAAATTACTTGGTGGTGAGGTGTTTTAAATTACTTGGTGGTGAGGTGTTTTAAATTACTTGGTGGTGAGGGTTTTAAATTAGGTGGGGTGAGGTGTTTTAAATTAAGTGGTGGTGATGTGTTTTAAATTACGTGGTGGTGATGTGTTTTAAATTACGTGGTGGTGAGGTGTTTTAAATTACTTGGTGGTGAGGTGTTTTGAATTACTTGGTGGTGAGGTGTTTCGAATTACGTGGTGGTGAGGTGTAATCGTCCCAAACTTCCAGTGTGCACCTACTCCTCCCCTAGGTATGTGCTGAGGGTTCTTTCTTGAAATTAATATATTTTTTCCACCTGAATCTTCAACCTAAATTGCCTATAAAAATGTAATATCACAAACACTACAAATAAATTTGTGCAAAATAATTGTTTCTATTATGATTGGTGTAAATCATGACAACACAGCAACTCAGGTACAGTCATTAGCCTCAGCTAAAATAAGCCC
>NC_136266.1:113085231-113090231 GCF_964187855.1 Myxine glutinosa
CAGGGGAAATTGTTGACCTCTCTTTCCCTGTAACAATCAATGTACAATAAGAGCAGACCAAGACACCCTCACACGAAGCCACACGGTACAGGTGAAGATGAACCACAAGGTAATAAAGAAAAAAAAGAAAGGAAAAGCCTTTCTTGCCTTCTCCCTTTGACTCCCCTCCCACTCTCCTATTACCTGAACTCAGCAAAGGTTTGTCAGCACCTCACATCCATAGAGACCACCTTGCGCCACTGTGTATCTTATTGTTCATGAAGAAACGTCATCACCCATACTTCAGATAGGTCATTCCCAAGATATCGGGTGGATTATCATCTATCACATAGAGAACATACCCTGAGGTTCTTAACATCACTTTTGGAGAATTTGAGCCTTCCTCCTAGACCGCTTCTCTTTCACTATTCCCTCTTGCACACAGCTCCTGTTGAAACATGAAGTCGGGCTGCAATCTGCTCCATGGGGTATCCTTCACTTGCTAAGACTTGACGTTATATTTTCTTGTTTTGATATTTCCTTCCCGGGAGCCAAAATAATCACCATTCGTTCACTACACCACAATGATATCCCCACCTATACTTTTATATTCCTTCTGCAGGCGTGGCACTTTCTGATTCCTTGCATGGGTATCGTCACGTGACCACTATGGAGTGCTTCATTTTAACAGGAGTGTGATACAATCACATGTTATTTGCATTTTATACCCAGATATTCCTCTGTTTGTATAATCTTTCTATAACAATAAATGCCTGTGTGTGTATGTGTATATATGTGTGTGTGTGTGTGTGTGTGTGTGTGTGTGTGTGTGTGTGTGTGTGTGTGTGTGTGTGTGTGTGTGTGTGTGTGTGTGTGTATGAATAAGATAGAGACAGAATTGGGGGGAACAGAAATGAAAAAACGAAGTGTGTGTGTGTGTGTACGCGCGCATCTCCTCCATAACTCCAAAACCATGAAACATAAGGACCCAAAACTTTGCACGCATACGAAGGGAACTCCAAGGGAGTGCATGAATGAAAACTGGTGTTTGCCTAAATTGAAACACCCCTTTTGAAGATCATTTAGGGGGAACTCATGAAAATACAAAACAGGCTTATCCTTGATCAGCCTGCTCGCCCTCGTAGGGATATTAAGCCGCCATGTTGTTTTGGCCTGCTCAAAAATGCCTCGACTTGGAACAGGCCACAATGGTTTCTGTACGATAACTCAAAATCTATTTTTCACTTTCCTCACTCATATCTTTGACAGCCTGATATTTTTCGGCTGTATGCTTTGCTTTTGTAGGTGCTATAGCTTTCTAATTCGTAGCTCAGAGCCATTTTAGATGCATTATATGATGTGATTTTCCCAGATAGACTCTCACGAACTAATTAAAGGATATAATTGAAAAATCTGTCTTTGGATTTGAGGATCGGAGCTCATGGACTAAATAAATGTCAAATTCTGGAGTGAAATCTGAAAATTTAAAGAAACTATCGATTCTTATAACTAAGAGTATTTACTTTAAAGTAAACCCAAATGCTCAGATCACCTCAATACTAATCTATCCCTCGCCACTCTACAAAATAAATGTCTTTTTCCGATTTATAAAGTGAGTAATTTTGCAATTAAAAGTTGAGATCTTCTTCCTCTTTGTGATTAGCCATGCCCATGACTTCACACCATAAAGTCGACTGCCATGTCCTTATTGTCTATGGGTTACATAACGGTATGATTGAACTCAAATGGTGAATAATTTTCAAATTTCTACAAATATGCCTCAGACGCATCCTTGGCGGTTGTAGTAATACAAACCGAGATGGTTTCATGCTCCACTAGTGCATGGATCCGAGGGTTGCCAGAAATTGGACGAGATTTGTCTGAAATACCCGAGTGTGGATCGGGGCTACAAAATGTTCTCTTTTGTGCTCAAGACATTTTACAGAGCACTGTTATGAAACAACCTAGATGGCTATAGATCTTGTGGTGGCCACGATGATTGAGAGAGGATGCCATCACCACAATTAAGCGGCAGAAACAGCCGTCGCTCGAAACAGTGACACTATCTCGACCGAGCTATAAGCATATGGACATGGGCCATTTGAGCAGTGAATCAAACACCTGTGTTGGCCTGCCAGCGACCAATCTCACCTCACCACAACCCCTTCCTCCACCCTCCACTGGGACGGGACATTGACATGGCACGGACACAGCAATAGACACGACATATCATGAGCACGACAGTGGGACATTGCACGGACACGACGGTGGGGCACGGACATGACAGTGGGTCATGGCACGTGGACATGACACCGCACGACCACGGATGCCAATGGCGTGCTGGGAAATTTTGAAATGGGATGATCCTGTAATATACAAGACACCGGGTCAGCCTGCAACGGAGAGACAAAGCATTCGTCGCCCATTTCATCAGCGGTGTATGAGTGTGCTTGTGCGGTGTCTGTGCTGTGCTCTGTCGTGTCCGTGCTGTGTCATGTCCATGCCGTGTCATGTCAATGCCGTGCCCGTGCCGTATTTCTTCTTGAGTAATATGACTGATTTATCAATGAATACAAAACCCCGGATAAACCGTCAATTGAACAGAAAAACAAAACCCACCAATCTGTAGTGAAAATGTAACCAGCATTTTCATCCTCACTACTAACTCCATCATCTTCACTAACACCATCTTTGTCTGAATCGCTCTCACATGGCTCAAAACTATATGGCTCCACAATTCCCCAAAAAGCATGTCCATCACTAATTTTGTCTTCAATCATTTCTTCAATATCCCACTAATCCGTTTCAACAAACTGAGAGACCTTCAGAGTTGCTAACGATGGAGGAATCAGTATTGGAATTCGAGCTCGACATGCACTGTTATCTGTGTAAATCCGCCATTTAGATCAAGGTGGGTTCATCGTGTGACGTCACTGGTGAAATCGAAAATCGACACTTTAAGGCTGTTTTCGATACTTTGTGATTTTCAGAAAAAATTCAAAACATTTCCCTTCAAATTAGACTGTGATTATTGATATTAAATGGTTTTCAGGGAAAAAAATGTTTGCGTTTGAGTTCCCCATTAAGCAAGGTTATACAGTCACGTGAAAAAGTAAGTACACCCCATGTAAAGTTTTGACCTTTTCAACATATTTCAACATACAGCTATTTGATCTTCATTTCAACAATATAGATAGATAAAGGTGATATAATACAACAAATATCATGAAACATTTACATTTTGTCGTCCATTGTATAATTTAAATAAACATAAATGCAAATTTCGCATGTGGAAAAAGTAAGTACACCCTTGGCTCTAATAGGTGGTATTGCCCCCTTTGGCAGAAACAACGTCAAGTCGGCGTTTCTTATAACTGTCTACCAGTCTCTGACATCGACTGGGAGAAATTTTTGCCCACTCCTCCATGCAAAATTCTTTCAGCTGTGCGATGTTTGAGGGGTTTCTTGCATGCACAGCTCGTTTCAAAGCCCCCTCCCCCACAACATCTCGATGGGATTTAGATCCGGGCTTTGACTTGGCCATTCCAGAACCTTCCATTTATTTCTTTTCAGCCATTCCTTGGTGGATTTACTGGTATGTTGAGGGTCATTGCCATGTTGCAAGGTCCACCTTCGGTTGAGCTTCAACTTTCCGACAGATGGCCTCACATTATCCTCAAGCACCCTCTGGTACAATTAAGAATTCATTGTAGATTATATGATAGTGAGCTGCCCAGGCCCTGATGCAGCAAAGCTGCCCAAAACCATAATATTTCCACCACCATGCTTTGCAGTTGGTATCAGGTTCTTGTGGTCAAAATGCTGTCTTTGGTTTTCGCCAAACATGTTTTCTGGTACTGTGGCCAAATAGCTCTACCTTTGACTCATCTGTCCAGAGCACATTTTTCCAGAAGTGCTGGTCTTTGCCTCGGTGTTCATTGGCAAAATTTAGTCTTGCCCTGATGTTCTTTCTGGACAGCAAAGGTTTCCTCCTGGCACACGTCCCATGCAGATCAAATTTGTGCAGTCTCTTTCTAATGGTAGACTCGTGCACTTTGACATCAACAGTGGCAAGAGCTACCTGTAGGTCCCGTGATGACATTCTGGGGTTCTTAGAGACTTCTTTCAGCATCTTGCGGTCTGCTCTCGGGCTGAACTTGCTGGGGCGGCCTGACCTGAACAAGTTGGCAGTTGTTTGGAATCTTCTCCACTTGTCGATGATCTTCCGGACAGTCGAATGATTGATTTCAAATTGTTCGGAGATCTTTTTAAATCTCTTCCCAGACTCGTAGGCATCTATAACCTTCTTTCTGAATGCCTCAGAGAGCTCTTTTGATCTAGGCATGGTGACGCTGCACAATTCAACAACAAAGAGCAAACCAAGCGAAATGTCTGCGGTTTAAATAAGACAGGTTCCTCCAAGATCCTCTCTAACGATGTTCTAATCATTTGCACCTGACCTGGTGCACCTGATTCTAATTTTAGGTATTTGAAGTAGTGATAAATGTAGGGGTGTACTTACTTTTTCCACATGCGAAATTTGCATTTATGTTTATTTAAATTATACAATGGACTACAAAATGTAAATGTTTCATGATATTTGTTATATTATATCACCTTTATCTGTCAATATTGTTGAAATGAAGATCAAATAGCTGTTTGTTGAAATATGTTGAAAAAGTCAAAACTTTACATGGGGTGTCCTTACTTTTTCACGTGACTGTATACTCCCTACTCCATATTTACAAAATTTGAATTTTTGAATTTTATTTTGAATTTTATTTAAAAATATTCTAACATGGGCTTCCATGGGATGCTGCGGATGGCACCTTATGTACCTGCTATGGAACTGGAACTGTCTGTGTCTGTAATTACTCATACTATTAAGGTTACTTGTCTTATCTTACATTTTTAACTTTTGTCAGATTTAACTAAGACAACGGAACACACTTTCATATTTTTAATCCTTGTGAATGTCACTGTCTTCTTGTCTGTCTAGTGTTCAATAAAGCTCGTAAGAA
>NC_136266.1:113095231-113128115 GCF_964187855.1 Myxine glutinosa
AGTCACGTGGCCAAAGCTGCGCAAAGGCGCCCTCAAGGCGACTGGGAAATCCAAAGGCGCCCTCAAGGCGACTGGGAAATCCAAAGGCGCCCTCCAGGCGACTGAGAAATCACACCCTCGGGTATGGACGTTTCACGGCTCACAGTCGGCGAACCGCAAATTAACCTTCAAAAGCCACGTTGCACACACACACACACCAGATAAACGTCTGAATGCGGCAAAAACGGCTGAAACGAAGCAAAGACCTTGCGCAATGCGCAAAGCACGCGAGTCAAGATGGCCGACGGCCCGTTCTCGAGGCGTAACGGCACGACGATGATTCTCTTCAGAATCCACCGCAAAACCTGACACGCAGGTTGATCTGTCACAGCGATAACAACTTTCTCGCAGGAATCCCTTTCCTGGGAAACCCAAAGTTCACTCCTGACTCTTGCTCCCCAACGTTCGCTCCAGACCGCAAAGCAACTATGGTTCTTCCCCGACCCACTCGCTCCGCCTTCTTTTTCCTCCTCTTCCTCTTCGTCGTCCGGTTCCCGATCCGGTTTCCGATTTCTTTTAACTCTAACTTTTTCACCTTTTGAAAACAGTTCAGAAACAATAAATCTTTTGAAAACAATAATAGTACATGGAATCAAAAATGTTTACAGTGGATGAAAACCACAACAACGGAAGTGACGAATCCGTAACACAAGTTTGAATTAGATCACTTCAGCTGTTCTCAAGTTATAGACCTATTACAGATTTGACCTTTAACCTTTCACCCCAAAATCGAATCATTTAATCTTTACATCATTATACATACCTGTACTAAGTTTGAATTGGATCACTTCAGCCGTTCTCAAGTTATAGACCTATTGCAGACTATGACTTTTGACCTCGACCCCAAAATCTAATCAGTTCATCTTTACATCATGCTGCATAAGTGTACCAAATTTGGTGGTTCACAAGTTATCGCGGTAACAGGATTTGTACCTAACATGACCTCTGACCTTTGACCTCGTAACCCCAAAATCGAATCAGTTCATCTTTACATCATGCTGCATAAGTGTACCAAATTTGGTGGTTCACAAGTTATCGCGGTAACAGGATTTGTACCTAACATGACCTCTGACCTTTGACCTCGTAACCCCAAAATCTAATCAGTTCATCTTTACCTTATTATACATACCTGCACCAAGTTTTACTAAGATCCCTTTAGCCGTTCTCAAGTTATTGTGATAACAAAAACATAAAAACATAGCAGTCTGCAGCCTCCTCACTCTCTGCAGACCTGGACAAAATCACAGACTGGTCAAACAAGTGGAACATGTCTTTCAATCCTGACAAATCTCACACTCTTACAATGTCTCTCCGAAAGGACCGACTGGACAACCCTCCCATCTACTTTCTCAACAATCCTCTCCAAGAAGTTCTGTCGCTCAAGCTTTTGGGTCTCACTATCTGCCATGATCTTTCTTGGGAAAACCACATTTCCAAGCTGGCCTCCAAAGCCAGTCGCCGACTGGGCATCCTCCGTCGTGCGAAGTCCTTCCTTGGCACACCTGAGCTCCTCACCACATACAAGGCTTTCATCCGCAGCTCAATGGAATACTGTTCCCCCCTCTGGGCTGGTGCTCCTGCCTCACACCTTGCTCGGCTTCACGCTGTTGAGGCCAAAGCTTTCAGAATCATTGGAATCTCCTGCGATGAAGTCAACTCCGAGGGCCTTTCACTCACTCACCGCAGGCAGGTTGGTGGTCTTTCTGTCTTCTACCGACTCCTCTCTGGCCTTGCACCCCCAGCTCTCTCTGTGCTCTGTCCCCCCCAATATTCCTTCAGGTCGCACAAGATCTGCCTGCAACCCTCTTCTGGTTAAACTGCCAAAGTCTAGGCTCTCTGCTCACCTTCACTCTTTCCTGCCCCTTTTCTCCCGCCTCTGGAACAAACTCCCCCACTCCCTTCAATCCCACTCCTCCCTCCAGGTCTTTAAAACAGCTGTTCACCACCATCTCTTATCTTCCCCCATCGAAAACCTTGATCTTTTCTACCCCCGGTAATTCACCCCAGAGTCCTTGCAGTGTTCATATGTTTTAATTCTCTCCCACCTCCCCCCAAGTCCTCCCGATGTCCCTGCTCTCAAATGTTGTGTTTGTGTCCTTCCCCTTCTTCCCCCTCTCTTTTGTGTCCACCCCCCTCTCTCCCCATCTTGTCTGCCGCTCCCCTTGTTTTTTGTGTTTTGTGTGTCGGTTTGTCTTTTTGTGTGATTAATGTTTGCTCTTTCACGAGCCTCGATCTTGTATACAAAAAAAAAAAAAAAAAAAAAAAAAAAAATCATGGACAGACTGAAGGACGGACCAACAACCTGAGAATATAATGCCTCCGGCGACTTCATCGGCGGAGGCATAAAAATCAGCTTCCAGCTTTTGATTGGTGTACCAATTCAGTGACCCGATATGCAAATTCTTTAAATTTCAGGTCAATCGGTTGAAAATTGGTGATTTTATGCAAACTTGACTCTTGATCTTTTGAGCTAAAAAAAAACCTCAATCAGCTTCTAGCTTTTGATTGGTGCACCAATTCAGTGACCCGATATGCAAATTCTTTCAATTTCAGGTCAATCGGATGAAAATTGATGATTTTATGTGATGCTGACTTTTGACCTTTTGACAAAATTATTAATTTGCCTTCTCCGTATTATCATAACTAGGGCATGCCCGTACTATATCTATATCTAAAATTATATCCCCCCCTCTATTTACATGAAATGGTTTGGGTCATGAAATGTTTTGGTCCATTCGCAACGCCAAAGCGAACGGCGAACGCTTTACATGAAATGGTTTGGTTCATGAAATGTGTTGGTCCATTCGCAACGCCAAAGCGAACGGCGAACGGCTTGCGAGTACAGTGACAATCCCCCCCCCCCCCCCCCTCTATTTAGATGAAATGGTTTTTATTAGTTTTAAAACATAGTTTAACGCCAACATAGCGGCAACATAGTTTGCAAACGTGAAATAAATGAATACGCTCTCAAATGTGCCATCCGAGGCAGAGTGTGTTCGCCACGTTCGGCACACGCGATAGCTCGCTGCTCTCTGATTGGTTGAATCGTTTTTTGGACATAGCTCGGTAAGTAATTGTCCGATTAATATGAAACCTTGAAAAGGCACATCCTCGGGTCCCCAGCAATATACCTGGCAAGTTTAAAGTATATCGGACCCGTGGTTGTCGAGAAACAGCGGTCACAGACAAACAAACAAACGTACAAACAAACAAACACACAGAGATTACTGGAATTATAGATAGACTAGGGCATGCCCGTACTATATATAAGCTAGGACGTGCCCGTACGTGGGTGCCCGTTCCTTGCCAAAAAAAAAAAAAAAAAAAAAAAAATTTGTGTAGGGGTGTGTGTGTGTAAACATCCTAGGGCGTGCCCGTACGTGGGTGCAAAAAAACATGCGTGCAAACAACAACAACAAAAAAAAACTTTGAAACCACGTGGCAGTAACGACCACAGAACCCCCCCCCCCCCTCTATTTACATGAATGGTTTGGTCCATTCGCAACGACCACAGAACCCCCCCCTCTATTTACATGCAATGGTTTGGTCCAAAGCGAACGGCTTGCAGTGTTTGGTAAAGAAATCGCCATAGCTCGGTAACTACTTCTCCGATTAATATGAAACCTTGAAAAGGCACATCCTCGGGTCCCCAGCAATATACCTGGCAAGTTTAAAGTATATCGGACCGGTAGTTGTCGAGAAACAGCGGTCACAGACAAACATACACACATACACACATACACACATACACACATACACACATACAAACACACATACACACAGAGATTAATGGAATTATAGATAGATAAAGCTTTGGTGAAAATTTGATGACAAAACTCAAATGGTAAAAACGTTATGACCCGGGCAGACACACACACACACACACACACACACACACACACACACACACACACACACACGCACACACACACACACACACACACACACACACACACACACACAGACACACACACACACACACACACACACACACACACACACACACGTGATTACAAAACCCCATCTCCTGTTGTGCAGTGGACGGTCTAACTAGAGAGTTCATAGAACACGATAACCCCGCACACCGTTACACAAGCAAACTAGATGCAGGAGGCCAATCGGCCCATCATGTCTGCGACACATCAACACCAGATGTCACAGCGACACCATAAGTTATACAGGCGAACAAGGAAATCCTGTCTCTTTTTGTTCACGGTACCTACATAATGGCCTCTTTGGGCAACCTTCTATTTCATTTTATACAAAGTTTTACTCTGTGCGGGAAGGTGTGCTTCATCTCCTTGGGCCAGATCCCCAGTATCTCATCGGGAACATGTTTATGATAATGTGAAAATAAAGAATAAAGACTTTGGATATTGTAGGTATCTCTTGCTCTGGTGAGAAGACATGCGGCCTGTTGTCGTTGTCTATATACTTGGCCTCAGCCATTTGTTAAAGATTCCACCATGGCATTTGTTGGTAAAGGTTGGTCACATTTGTGGGGCTGGTCTGCGGCAGGTGGTGGTGGGGGTGTTGGCAGTGGTGGAGGTGCGGGAGGCGGTGAGGATGTGCTATGTGGCGGTGGGTGTAAGCAGGTGGTGGTGAGGGGCGGATGGCGGTGGATGTGCAGCGGTGGTATGGGTGTGCTGGGTACAGGTGGAGATGTGGCATTGGTGGTGGTGTGATGGGCGAGTGCAATAGTAGGTGTGTCAACAGAAGTGGGTGTGCGCGTGGCGATGGGTGTAGGCTGGGTACGGATGTGGGCGGCGTTGGTGGTGCAGTGAGTGGGTGTGGGTGGGAATGAGCTATCTTTTTGCTCGGATCCGGGCTGCAGCGGTGGTGCGGGCGGTGGTGCGGCTGGGCAGCTGTGTAGTGTAGGAGGCAGCGGAGGGGTTGTGGCTGGTGTGGTGGTAATGGGGGTGCTGCGATTGCACTTAGTGGTGGTGTGCTGCATGTGTGGGTATCAGTGAAGGTGCTGTGGGTGGGGGTTTGGATGCGGCACATGTGACGGTGGGTGTAAGGAGGGTGTGTGTGGTGGTGTGAGTTGAGTAGAGATGGCGGGAATGAAGCCCGGGTTATGTTGTTGGTGATTAAACTTTGAAATAAGTGGATTCCTCATTCTGCAGAAAGAATCGGCGACCGAGAGTTTTGTGTTGTTTTGAAAGAGCAGGTGTGACAGATATTGAAGGAAGGTTGGATGCCGTTGTGTCGGGTCCTGGCAGGAAGACGGCAGTTGTGGAACATGCAGGTGCAAATTATTTTGCAGGCCTGACCAAATTATTGTGAAGACGGTGGTTGTGACACAGGTAGGAGCAACTCGGAACAAAAAGGAAAGTTTACCCAGATGATTCGAAAAATAGTTACAGGATGTTGGGTAGAGTATTGAGAGAAAAATGTTGTGATGCAATTCTTTCTGGTATCCTGGCAATACTAGGAATTGGAACAAAATTCACGAGTAGAGCAATGAATGTCTACCTATGGTTGGAAGAATGGTGCGGGCAGCAAGGTTTGGGCCGGCGAAGCAATGGGATTCTTTTTGGGGATCATGGGGAGTATTTCCAAAATGATGGCCATGTGTGAAACAGAAAGGAGGCAGCAAGGTTTGGGCCGGCGAAGCAATGGGAATCTTTTTGGGGATCATGGGGAGTATTTCCAAAATGCTGGCCATGTGTGAAACAGAAAGGAGGCAGCAAGGTTTGGGCCGGCGAAGCAACGGGAATCTTTTTGGGGATCATGGGGAGTATTTCCAAAATGCTGGCCATGTGTGAAACAGAAAGGAGGCAGCAAGGTTTGGGCCGGCGAAGCAACGGGAATCTTTTTGGGGATCTTGGGGAGTATTTCCAAAATGATGGCCATGTGTGAAACAGAAAGGAGGCAGCAAGGTTTGGGCCGGCGAAGCAATGGGAATCTTTTTGGGGATCATGGGGAGTATTTCCAAAATGATGGCCATGTGTGAAACAGAAAGGAGGCAGCAAGGTTTGGGCCGGCGAAGCAACGGGAATCTTTTTGGGGATCATGGGGAGTATTTCCAAAATGATGGCCATGTGCGAAACAGAAAGGAGGCAGCAAGGTTTGGGCCGGCGAAGCAATGGGAATCTTTTTGGGGATCATGGGGAGTATTTCCAAAATGATGGCCATGTGCGAAACAGAAAGGAGGCAGCAAGGTTTGGGCCGGCGAAGCAACGGGAATCTTTTTGGGGATCATGGGGAGTATTTCCAAAATGATGGCCATGTGTGAAACAGAAAGGAGGCAGCAAGGTTTGGGCCGGCGAAGCAATGGGAATCTTTTTGGGGATCATGGGGAGTATTTCCAAAATGATGGCCATGTGTGAAACAGAAAGGAGGCAGCAAGGTTTGGGCCGGCGAAGCAACGGGAATCTTTTTGGGGATCATGGGGAGTATTTCCAAAATGATGGCCATGTGTGAAACAGAAAGGAGGCAGCAAGATTTGGGCCGGCGAAGCAACGGGAATCTTTTTGGGGATCATGGGGAGTATTTCCAAAATGATGGCCATGTGTGAAACAGAAAGGAGGCAGCAAGGTTTGGGCCGGCGAAGCAACGGGAATCTTTTTGGGGATCATGGGGAGTATTTCCAAAATGATGGCCATGTGTGAAACAGAAAGGAGGCAGCAAGGTTTGGGCCGGCGAAGCAACGGGAATCTTTTTGGGGATCATGGGGAGTATTTCCAAAATGATGGCCATGTGTGAAACAGAAAGGAGGCAGCAAGGTTTGGGCCGGCGAAGCAATGGGAATCTTTTTGGGGATCATGGGGAGTATTTCCAAAATGATGGCCATGTGTGAAACAGAAAGGAGGCAGCAAGGTTTGGGCCGGCGAAGCAATGGGAATCTTTTTGGGGATCATGGGGAGTATTTCCAAAATGATGGCCATGTGTGAAACAGAAAGGAGGCAGCAAGGTTTGGGCCGGCGAAGCAACGGGAATCTTTTTGGGGATCATGGGGAGTATTTCCAAAATGATGGCCATGTGTGAAACAGAAAGGAGGCAGCAAGATTTGGGCCGGCGAAGCAACGGGAATCTTTTTGGGGATCATGGGGAGTATTTCCAAAATGATGGCCATGTGTGAAACAGAAAGGAGGCAGCAAGGTTTGGGCCGGCGAAGCAACGGGAATCTTTTTGGGGATCATGGGGAGTATTTCCAAAATGATGGCCATGTGTGAAACAGAAAGGAGGCAGCAAGGTTTGCAATGGGAATTGAGGAGGGAATTAATCTTGTTTTTAGGCTCGAAGGGCCTGCAGAGGCTGTAAATTAATGAACTGCAAACTGATTATGAGTCCTGGCAGAAAAAAATACTTATAGGAAGAGAAAAGTTAAACATATATATATTCTGTGCCAACAGCAAGAGTTTTGGATAATCAAATGGAAGAACGTGAAGCTAAAGTAGATATCGATGAGTATGATATAGTTTCAATAAGTGAGATTTGGTTTAACGAAGAAACAAATTGGAGGACAGAAATTGAAGGCAACAAGATGTATAGATGTGATAGGAAAGAGGAATTATAGGAGAGGTTGTAGCAATCTGGGTTGAAGACAGTATTGTTTCGAGAGAAAGGAATGACATTAAGGAGGGCATTGATGTCGAGGATTCTGCGGAGATTGAGATTGAGGATTGTAAGTATAGTAAGATACTTGTAGGATGCGTTAACAGGGCTCCTGGTATCAGGGAATAGCAGGAAAGAAGGGTTCGTGAAGAGTTGTGGAAGGTCTGTGCAAAGGGGGGAGTGTTGATTGTGGGGATTTGAATTTATGGATGCACAGATTGGGTCCAGGAATATGGAAAGTACAGAGCAGGAGATTTTGTACATCTAGTCCAGGATTGCTTTTTAAGTCAGTTTGTAGAAAAGCGCACGAGGGAGGAATTGCAGAATCGGATCTCTTTTTAAATATGCGAGGGCAGTTTGCTTCAAATAAATAGGGAAGTTTCAAGGAGCAAATATGTAGGGTGCAGAGTAAGTATGCTCCACTGACGTGTGAAGCTAGAGGTAGAAAGAGACCAGAGTGGTGGAGCAGGGAGGTAGGGAGTGCCATTAATTAAAAGTAGAAGGTACTAGGTGTAAAACTAGAGAGTTCATAGAACACGATACCCCACACAGTGTTACACAAGGAAAGTAGATGATGGAGGACGCCATTTTCCCCATCATGTCTGCACCACATCAACACCAGACCAATTGTATCCGTCAAAAACAACGCAACTTCATTGGGAGAATGAGGGGAGCAATGTGATGAGACAATGTGGCACGCCCAGGGATATCCCTCGGGTGCCAAAATAAAAATGGGGAAATATAATTATTTTAATTATTTAGATAAGAAAAGAATAATAATAATAATAATTTTGTGTTTTTTTCACAGGTGGAAGGGGGGGGGGTTGAGGAGGAGGGAGGGAGGGTGGGGTTGGGGGTAGTGGGCGAAAGCAGTTCTTAGGCGAGAAACAAACACCAACCGCACACCACCACTTGACGAGACCCCCACAGACATGACACTTCGCGCAGATGGATGCAATCATCTATCCATACTTGAGCTATGTAAAAGTCCTGCCAATACCCCTATATCCTTCTATCCACAATGTTTCTAGGAACCTATACCCAATTCCAATTTAAACTTATCTCCTGTTTCTGCTGCTACTACCTTTCCATGGAGACCATTCCATGCATTAACTAAACTCTGAGTGAAAGACCCTTGCCTTATACTATCATCTTAACTCTCCTCAGCATGGACTTATTAATGGGAGGTCATGTCTAACAGATTTATTGGAGTTCTGTGTCTCCGTTTCTGGCTGGGCGGATGAGGGACATGCAGTGAACATGCTATTTCTCGAATTTAAAAAAACATTTGATAAGATTCTACATGGAAGGCTGTGGCTAATGTGAGGGCTTGTGGAGTAGCTGCTCATGTAGCTAACTGGAGGATGTCTGCCTGGGAGGATGTAAGTAGTCGGGTACCACGGGGATCAATCATTTCTAGTCTTCTAGAATCTAGAGCTAGACCATCATTATTCATATTTTTCATCAATGGTTTGGATAGCTGTGGGGTTAAGAGTAAGCTCACCGCATTTACAGATGACACTAACTTGGAGGTAAGGTAAACAGCAGAGGAGGGAAGGGGAGCCTTATGGGTGGCACGTGTGAAAACCTTCCTCTACCACCAGCAACACGGTAAATGAAAAGTGACTGAGCAGGAGGGTAAAGGAGGAGTTTAAGATTTATCTTGCATTGCACAATGGTTCAAGTTTGGGAAAATATTTTTGCGAAAGAAAGTTTCGTTGAGAATGGTAGGGCAGCTTGTTTTGATGATTGAAAATGATCAGAAACCATTCACAAAGGAAACAAACGAAAACATCAACTAGAGGATATCCCTAAACACAAACTCCACCCACCTCCAATTAAACTCTCCCTTTACTACCATGTTTCCATGAATGAACTCTGGTGTTATGTCCATCTGAACTGTTTTCCTTTGTAATTTGGTGTTGGTTATTTCTTATGATAATGCTGAGGATTACTCACCGGTGCTCTTACGAGGCCAAATGTAATCCATTAAATGGACTTTTCCCTGATCCTTTCCTTCAATTCCCTTCCATCTGTTTTGGATGAATGAAAGTTTGCAAATAAATGGTCATAGATGGGAAGATCCATATCCCGAGACAGAGAATACTTATCAAGTGACTCTTGATGGTAAGGTAACATTAAGTGACTGCCCTATTATACAGACATATCGTTGACTACGTGTTTTGATTACGTGACCTCTTCTTTAATTTTTTTTTTTTTTTTTCAATCGTCACGAACGAAGACCTCTCGGTAGTTGACATGTCAGACATGGGCATCACCTGCTGGGATGTACCAGTTGGTGGTGACTTCATTTTTTGAATATGGAAGATGTTCTCCTTGTGATCTGACGATGATCTTCCAGTAAAAGTAAATGTGTTGCTTTTGATCAATTAGTCCTCCCAATGATGCCACATTGTGGGTGTTATAACCCCAAGCCCTCAACTTCCCTCAGCCCACTGGCAGATCTGTGGTAGCCTGCATAAATATACACGACCTTTCGACCATGGAGATTCTGCTCAGACTCCTAGTGTCATCAACAGTGGAATAATGGTTCTAGCATTTAGCTCGCGGCCAGGCAAGCCGCCTCTCCGGCCTTGTGTTTAACGAATGTGTTTTTCCGCCTGGTGCATCAACAGGCTAAGGTTATGGGTCTGGCCTTGAAACAAACTACCCGCTCCGATGGCCTGCGTTATGTTTCTGGCGACGGGTGTAGAAGTAGAGCATCAAGAACATGGAGCTGTTCTTCTGTACTCCGGTGTTAGAGACTGTCAGGCCAACACTGTGCACGATAGCGGTCTGACCTCTCGGGCATACTCGATGCCCTACAAGTCCCACAGGACAGGGCAGCAAATGAAGTCACATGAGTGGCCCTCCCCTCAATGCATTGGAATGGTCTCTGTTCAGCTGACCCAATGCCCTGAATGCAAATTCGTTTCCGTGAAAGAAATATGTCACAAAACACTTTCAATCAGACATTGTAGTTTCTATTTCGACCTCTACAACTCATTCGATCACAAGGAACATCGCTGTGCGTGGACTTTTCATCAATGAAACCTCTATCCACATGTTAAGGAGCATCATTTCCACCTTCTACATTCTCAATCTTTGCATAAAAAGGGAAAATATAATCTAATATAATTCGATTGAAATGTCATAACAACAATGTATGGGTTTGCTATAAGAGAAGGATCCGATTGTGTGATCTTTATACCAATTCTTCTTCTTCTTCTTTAAATGGCCATTATTAACCCATCTTTTCTTGTGGGGTCGGCCGGTGGAAGATTAGCCTGAGCCTTCACGAACAGGCTGGCCAGGCCTGACATTCGACTAGTTAGGGCAGGAATTTGGATTTAGCCATGGTGCTGCTGATAGGTCACCTACTCTTCGCGAAGGACACCATGTGATCTTTAATGTCCACCAACGAAGGATGGAAGACGGGACACCCGTTTAATCTCCATCTGGGGAAGGTCACACACATATTGATGAATCACCATGCCTGTGAAACACCAGGATGACAGTTTTTATAATAAGCTAGGTCAGGAATCAAGGCCATCCTGCCAACGTCTTCATGCCCATTCACGCCCCTGTTATTAATATTGTGACCTACATATCCCTGGTGTTGGGCTAGCGGCTAGGGTGCCAGCTTAGGATATATAACCAAGGATCCTGGGTTCGAATCCCGGTCGATCGCTGAATTAACGCCAGGGGGGTTGACTCAGCCTGTCATCCTTCCGAGGTTGGCTAATTGAGTACCAGTTCACTGGTATATTCCCTGTTTGTCGTTAAAGGCGGCAAAAAGGGTTGGCGTCAGGAAGGGCATCCGGCCGTAAAACATTGCTTCAAAAAGGGGACCGAAAAAAACAACAACAACCACGGTTCCCGAAAAAGGCCAACCCCCGCTTGCGGGGAAAAATGGCCTCTAAAGGTGGTTATTTTTTTTAAATATATATCCCACCCCAATACCTGCATTTGCTATCGTCTTTAATACTCAGTCAGATCCATGGAAACGTGCCTTTCTTGGTCTTATACATATTATGTAGTGACCTTTGGATGACCTTGTGCTGTGCAAATCATGGCAACATCCAAGTGTTTTAAATGCACGTGTGCCTGGTCAGCCCGTGTTTCACCCTCGGTCTGGATCTCTCCACACAAGGGATGGGTTGCTTTTCAATTTTGATTTAAAATAATGTCTTGTCTTCACTTTCTCACGTTTACTTGTACAACTAGGAGGGTCATCAAAAAGTTCTCAGAATCGGAGTTCAAAAAAAACTTATGTTCACCATCGTCCATTAAGGGACTCAAACCTTTCTTCTTCTTCAGTACATGCATAGTAAACAAGTGGGGTAACCCAATCAAACTTGGGTTACGCAACTTACATCCAGTGTAGTCCCGTGGCGACTGTGGACCCCTTGTGTATTAATTCCGATTATGTGTATGTAATATAAATACTTAAATGCAATTGGTTTGATTCCCAACAAAAAATTCACCTTTGAACCGATGTGGAAGGGCCAAGACGTAAGCCAAGTGGGCCTCCACCTCTCCCTGCCGAGGTGACTCTAAATCGGCCATAGTAGCGTTAAGTGGTGAAACTGCTTCAGTATTTGGCTATTCCTTCCATCCGTACATCTGTCCATCAAAATGAAGAGGAAGAACCTTTCTAACCCACCGCCTATAATTACATAGGGTTCTAAAGTGTAATTATAAAGGGTTACAAAGGGTATTCTGAAGGGTAATTCTAAAGAGTAATTCTAAATGGTCATTGTAATTCCAAAGGATAATTATAATGAGTAATTTTAATGGGTAATTCCAAAGGGTATTTCTAATTAGTAATTCCAAATGGTAATTATAAAGAGTAATTCCAAAGGATAATTCAAAAGGATAATTCTAATGGGTAATTCTAAAGGGTAATTATAATGGGTAATTATAATGGGTAATTCTAATGGGTAATTCTAAAGGGTAATTCTAAACGGTAATTCTAAAGGGTAATTCTAAAGGGTAATTCTAATGGATAATTCTAAAGAGTAATTCTAAATGGTAATTGTAATTCCAAAGGGTATTTATACTGGGTAATTTTAATGGGTAATTCCAAAGGGTATTTCTAAATAGTAATTCTAAAGGGTGATTCCAAATGGTAATTATAAAGAGTAATTCCAAAGGATAATTCAAAAGGATAATTCTAATTGGTAATTCTAAAGGGTAATTATAATGGGTAATTCTAATGGGTAATTATAATGGGTAATTCTAAAGGGTAATTCTAATGGGTAATTCCAAAGGGTAATTCTAAAGGGTAATTCTAATGGGTAATTCTAAAGGGTAATTATAATGGGTAATTATAATGGGTAATTCTAATGGGTAATTCTAAAGAGTAATTCAAAAGGTTAATTCTAAAGGGTAATTCTAAAGGGAATTTCTAAAGGGCAATTCTAAAGGGTAATTCTAAAGGGTAATTCGAAAGGGTAATTCTAAAGAGTAATTCTAAAGGGTAATTATAATGGGCAATTCTAAAGGGTAATTAGAAGAGTAATTCTAAAGGGTAATTATTATGGGTAATTCTAATGGGTAATTCTAAAGGGTAATTCTAAAGGGTAATTCTAAAGGGTAATTCTAAAGGGTAATTCTAAAGTGTAATTCTAATGGGTAATTCTAAAGGGTAATTCTAAAGGGTAATTTTAAAGGGTAATTATAATGGGTAATTCTAAAGAGTAATTCAAAAGGTTAATTCTAAAGGGTAATTCTAAAGGGAATTTCTAAAGGGCAATTCTAAAGGGTAATTCTAAAGGGTAATTCTAAAGGGTAATTCTAAAGGGAAATTCCAAAGGGTAACCATAAAGGGTAATGATAAAGAGTAATTATAAAGGGTAATTATAAAGGTTAATTCTAAATGGTTATTCTAATTGTTATTCTAATGGTTATTCTAATGGTTATTCTAATGGTTATTCTAAAGAGTAATTCTAAAAGGGAATTTTAAAGAGTAATTCCATTGGGTAATTCTAATGGGTAATCTAAAGAGTAATTATAAATGGTTATTCCAAATTGTAATTATAAATGGTTATTGTAAAGGGTAATTCAAAAGAGTAATTCTAAAAGGTAATTGTAATTCCAAAGTATAATTATCAAGAATAATTCCAAAGAGTAATTCTAATGGGTAATTTTAATGGGTAATTTTAAAGGGTATTACTAAATCGTAATTTTAATGGGCGATTCCAAATGGTAATTACAAAGAGCAATTCCAAAGGGTAATTCAAAAGTGTATTTCTAATTGGTAATTCAAAAGGGTAATTCTAATTGGTAATTCTAAAGGGTAATTCTAAAGGGTAATTCTAAAGGGTAATTCAAAAGGGTAATTCTAATTGGTAATTCTAAAGGGTAATTATAAATGGTTATTCTAAATTGTAATTATAAATGGTTATTGTAAAGGGTAATTCTAAAGAGTAATTCTAAATGGTAATTGTAATTCCAAAGGATAATTATCAAGAGTAATTCCAAAGAGTAATTCCAATGGGTAATTTTAATGGGTAATTCTAAAGGGTATTACTAAATCGTAATTTTAATGGGTAATTCTAAAGGGTATTACTGAATCGTAATTTTAATGGGTAATTCTAAAGGGTATTACTAAATCGTATTTTTAATGGGTAATTCTAAAGGGTATTCCTAAATCGTAATTTTAATGGGCGATTCCAAATGGTAATTACAAAGAGTAATTCCAAAGGGTAATTCTAAAGGGTAACTATAACGGGTAATGATAAAGAGTAATTATAAAGGTTAATTCTAAATGGTTATTCTAATTGTCATTCTAATGGTTATTCGAATGGTTATTCTAAAGAGTAATTCTAAAGAGTAATTCTAAAGGGTAATTATAAAGGGTAATTATAAAGGTTAATTATAAATGGTTATTCTAATTGTTATTCTAATGGGTAATTCTAAAGAGTAATTCGAAAGGGTAATTCCAAAGGGAAATTCCAAAGGGTAATTATAAAGTGTAACCATAAAGGGTAATTCTAAAGGGAAATTCCAAAGGGTAATTATAAAGTGTAACCATAAAGGGTAATTCCAAAGGGAAATTCCAAAGGGTAATTATAAAGTGTAACCATAAAGGGTAATTCTAAAGGGTAATTATAAAGGTTAATTCTAAATGGTTATTCTAATTGTTATTATAATGGTTATTCTAATGGTTATTCTAATGGTTATTCTTAAGAGTAATTTTAAAGAGTAATTCTAAAGGGTAATTATAAAGGTTAATTCTAAATGGTTATTCTAATTGTTATTCTAATGGTTATTCTGAAGAGTAATTCTAAAAGGGAATTCTAAAGAGTAATTCCATAGGGTAATTCTAAATGGTAATTATAAATGGTTATTGTGAAGGGTAATTCTAAATGGTAATTCTAAATTGTAATTCTGAATTGTAATTATAAATGGTTATTGTAAAGGGTAATTCTAAAGAGTAATTCTAAATGGTAATTATAAATGGTTATTCAAAATTGTAATTGGAAATGGTTATTGTAAAGAGTAATTCTAAATGGTAATTCTAAATTATAATTCTAAATGGTTATTCTAATGGGTATTTCTAAATGGTAATTCTAATGTGTAATTCTAAATGGTTATTCTAAAGGGTATTTCTAAATTGTAATTATAAATGGTAATTCTGATATGTAATTCTAAAGGGTAATTATAATGGGTAATTCTAAAGGGTAATTATAATGGAATGGAATTATATATGGAATTATAATTATAATGGAATATAATCCGAAGGAATGTCCAGCAATGATGGTCGACTCCTTCGTGGCACGGATAGGCAGGCAGTTTGTCTTCAGGTCCCCAGCATGTTTCAACAGTGATGAATGGTCTGGCGTTCCACCTTTTAAGCCACTTGAACGGTACAGAGACTTGAGGGAGCAAAGTATGTGGGAGGTGGAGTTCCAGGGAGCAAAGGTCATGGCATGCTCTTTGACTTGCCACAGTGCGACTTCATTGGTGCGCTCACTAGCTAACGCCCTCTGTAATGTCATCATTTCAGAGTCTAAGTCCTTCTCCTTGGGAGTCAACTCTTCCTCCTCCAACGAGTGTTCCCACTTTTTCCACCTAATGCTTTTGAAAAGTAAGGGGAGGGGGCGGGGGAAGGTGCATTCGCCTGTAAGGTGGTTGTGTGTGGTACCATTTAATATAATTATCAAAGGGGAACCCAAATGCTCAGACCACATTGAAGCGAATCTATCCCTTGATACCCTGCAAAATAGATATGATGTAAATAGCCCGTACTTCTGGTACATAGCCTCTACCCTTGCAAAGACTTTCTGACTACCTCTTAGTGGTGCACCATGGTTTCAGACTACCTCTTAGTGGTGCACCATGGTTTCAGACTACCTCCTAGTGGTGCACCATGGTTTCAGACTACCTCCTAGTGGTGCACCATGGTTTCAGACTACCTCCTAGTGGTGCACCGTTGAAACAGTGCTCTTGAGGGCACTGGCTAAATGTCTGGAGGATCTCGGAGTAGGTTGGTACCCTGGAGGTGTAGTGTGCATGGCCCTTCATTGCTAGGAGTTGCTGTGACACTCACCAATCAAACCATGGTAGGTGGAGATCTTCAGCCTTGGTAGGCAGTCCACCTAGGAGACGGAAACTCTGATTGCAAATCCCCCTGCTGCCTTGTAGGGTATGGCTCTTTAGACAGAGGGTCGGTCCACAGCTGATTCTGTGATGCCACCAGGAAGGGCATCCAGCCACAAAAAACATGCCTCAAATGTGCCTTTTGGTGAAGCAGCCATTAGGTGAATCACGGCTTACACATGCAAGCATGGAAACGGCCGTAAAACGATGATGATGACAACGATTACGGGTCAATACATCCTTGGTGGTTGTTGTAATACAAACTGAGATGGTTTCATGCTCCACCAATCGCCGAAAGATCCGAGGGTTGGCAGAAATTGGACCTTGGACGAGGTTATCTGAAATACCTGAGTGTGGATCGGGCCTACAAAATGTACGGTTTTGTGTTCGGAACATTTTACAGAGAATTGTTATGAAACAACATAAATGGCCTGATGTTTATGGTTATTCACCACAATTGAGAGAGGATGCAACCCTCATGATTAAGCGGACGAAACAATCGTCGCTTGAAACTAGGATAATCTCTACCGAGCTACCGGCATATGGACAAAGGCGATTTGAGTAGCGAATTAGGGAAACACCAGTGTTGGGCTGCCAGCGACCGAACTCCTCCACCATTCCCCCACAATCCCCCATCAACAGTCACCCTCGCTAACAAGCGTTACGCCTCGGTCCCCCGGCGGTGAAGTGATGTGAGTTGACAAAGAGGAAGACGCAAGGCGGTCATCTTGGATTTTGACGTGGCGACCCAATTTTCAATAGCGTTCTTCCTTATGCGTAGATACACCCACACACCAGATTAGAAGTTGGTACTTCGCTTATTTTTCAAGATATTCCGCTCACAAGGTTCAGACATATATATGGTGGCGGCGATCTTGGCGTTTGACGTGGCGCCCCAATTTTCAATAGCGTTCTTCCTTATGCCTAGTTGCACCCACACACCAAATTAGACTTCGGTCCTTCGCTTACGCACGCACATCCGCACGCACGCACGGACGGACGCACGCACACACGGATGGACGGACGCATGCACGCATGGGCAGACGGACGTACACACGGACGGAGGGGAATACCATAGTCCCCCTTTCGCTCCGCGGTGCGACGGGGGACAACAATACCTTCGACCACCCCCCACACCACTTCCACCATGCCCCCACAATCCCCCATCTCAACCGTCACCCTAGCCAACAATACCACCGACCACCCCACCCAAACCCCCTCCACCATTCCCCCACAATCCCCCATCAAAAGCAACCCTGGCTAACAATACCAATGCCCACACAACCCCCGCACCCCCCCCCCCCGTCCACTGTCCCTCCACCACTCCTCCCTCTACCATTCCCCTACTCCACCGTCACCCCCACAATACCTACGACCACCCCACACGAACATCCGGACAAACTTGATCTTCAAATTGATATTCATTCCGAAGGAAAGGAGATATTGTAGCGGTTACCGCTGGATGCACACAATCGCCTTGCACCGGCCAGAACACGGCCAGACACGCCTCTCCCGGGCATGCCCGGACTCACTGTTCCCGGGCACGCCCGAACCTCCCGGGCACGCCCGGTCTCGTCTTTCCCGGGCATGCCCGCTCTCGTCTTTCCAGGGCTCGCCCAGAGCGTCCGGGCATGCCCGCTATCGCCTTTCCAGGGCTCGCCCAGAGCGTCCGGGCATGCCCGCTATCGCCTTTCCAGGGCTCGCCCAGAGCGTCCGGGCATGCCCGCTATCGCCTTTCCAGGGCTCGTCCAGAGCGTCCGGGCATGCCCGCTATCGCCTTTCCAGTGCTCGCCCAGAGCGTCCGGGCATGCCCGCTATCGCCTTTCCAGGGCTCGCCCAGAGCGTCCGGGCATGCCCGCTATCGCCTTTCCAGGGCTCGCCCAGAGCGTCCGGGCATGCCCGCTATCGCCTTTCCAGGGCTCGCCCAGAGCGTCCGGGCATGCCCGCTATCGCCTTTCCAGGGCTCGTCCAGAGCGTCCGGGCATGCCCGCTATCGCCTTTCCAGTGCTCGCCCAGAGCGTCCGGGCATGCCCGCTATCGCCTTTCCAGGGCTCGCCCAGAGCGTCCGGGCATGCCCGCTATCGCCTTTCCAGGGCTCGCCCAGAGCGCCCGGGCACGCCCAGCCTCGACTTGCCAGGCCGCAGCCAAACACGCCCGGGCAGGTCCAGACTCGCCTTTCCAAGGCTCGCCCTTGACACCCGGGCATGCCCGGTATAGCTTTTGCCGGGCAAACTTCCCGGCATAAATGTGTATATATATTGCTGCCCGATAAACGGGCTTGTGAGAATACCTGAGCTGTTTTGTTTCAATAAAGCAACTCGGACGAATTCCGTCTTTGGTCGCGTCAATTCTTTCGACTCGCGTTGGAGCGCAGTTCCTTCAATATAATTTAATGCTGTTCCTGGTCCGTGTTTTTGTGAGTTCATATATATAGGTGCAAAGCTTTTCGGTTTTTCCAAGATGGCGGCCATACCACGTGATATATGGCATAATCATTATCATTAAAATATTCTACAGGTGGAGTTGCACCTCTGGTGAAAATTTCCTGTCAATCAGACCAACGGTTGCATAGAAAATCATATTTATTCTGTGCGGACAAACAAACAAACAAACAAACTCAAATGCCTCACCTCTCAAACTCGAATGCCTCGCCTCTCAAACTCAAAACCTGCTCCTCAGGCGAGGGTAACAACAAGCACAATCAGATGCAATTTGAGCTGCACATACCCAGGGGCCAAGGCACAAACCCAGCTGGGGCCCACATGAGTTTTCGTCAGTTAGGTGGGCTGAGCTGGACTTGGGCTTTGAGTGGGGTTTGAACTGGGCCCTATATGGGTCCCAGGTGGGCCAATCCAATGTTATTTTCAAGAGTTTTTTTAAAATGTCAGCTTTTTATATCTTCTATATACAGTATTGTTTTTCTTAAGGATTATATTAAAATCGAATGGCTGCCGTTATTAGTCCCCTACCGGTGTACACCGGAGGGGACTATAGGTTTGCACGCCGTCCCTCCGTCTGTCAGTCCGTCAGTCCGTCATGCAAAAACAGCTTTCCGGACTTTTTTTCTAAACACTTAAAGCTAATGATTTCAATCTTGGCACATGGTTTCCTCATAGTAAGTTACAGATCAAGTTCGAACTTCACGACGTTTCGATCATTTTTGACAAAGTTATGGCACTTTGAACTTTGGTAATTCTGATAATTCTGATGATCCTTAACTCAGCCATTTTAAGTTTTAATTTCCTTTAAAAACCATTTTCTCTGCAATAATTGGACCGATTGAGATCAAATTTTCACCGTAGGAGGGACTCGGCCTGTATAATATTTTAATGGTAATTATGACGTCACAGGTCACGTGGTTCGGCCGCCATATTGTTTTTAGGGAAAACACGAAAACCCCCTTTTCTCTGCAACGACTGAACAGATCGAGGCCAAAATTTGCAGGCAGAATCGCATACCCATGAAGAACAAAAAAGTCAGCGAGCATGACGTCATGCATCACATGGTTTCAGAGTTATGACGTTTTTAAGCATGAACATTTAAAACCGAGCACCTCCCTCATTTTTGATCCAATCGAGGGGAAACTTCACAAATCTGTTCAGCATGTCAGTCTACTGAAATGTCAGTCTACTAAAATGTCCTTTTGGAATTTGCGATAGGTCACGTGGTTTGGCAGATATCGTTAATTAAAGGAAAATATTTTTTAAAAATGGATATCTCTTGAATCGCTAGTACCTCAGACCGTGAGTTGGTAATTATATAATTCACAGTGCAACACGTGCAGGCCGCTCCACGGAGCGACCTTGCGGGCTTATCAACGAGGCGAGGCGTGACACACATGTGTCTCAGCATACCTCAGATCAAGTTTGAAATCAAGCATCAACCGTGCATAAATTTGCATATTCGATCATTTTTGACAAAGTTGTGGCACTTTGAACTTTGGTAGGGGACATGTATTGCAGCGCAATACTCAGAATGCTTGTTTTAACTGGGGAAGCTCTTTTTATAACAACAACAAAAAAAACAAATTAAGCAATACATGCAGGTGTGTCTACATAAGTTAACACGCACGAGAATTGACGTCGTTCGTGAGCGGAGTGATGTCAATGATAATTCGTCCGTAGCGACCTCAAATCTTCCTGTGAGCCCACTTTTTTTCCTTGGCGTAATCTCGCGACATTCACTGTAGGCGCCAAAAAGGATCATTATGCGTCCATGTTTACGGCTCCATTTGAAAATGGTACTGCAGTGTTATTTTCCATCGGTGATTAACTCTGCTAATTGTTCCTGATTTAAGTGAATGAACAAGTGTCTACTACATGCAGCAGCTGTAGCCAACGTGTTATAGAGACCAGTTCAACAACCTATCAACACCATGCATTCTGGCCCTTTTAGTCGAGGGCGATTAGTAATTTCGTGTTTTTTGTTTGTTAAAATTGATTTAGCAATGGATTCTGCTTCAGAATATTATAGAGATGTAAAAAAAATAGGGTTCCATTTTTTCTTTTACGTCTAATAGGTAGTAATTCGAAGAAATCCAAGATGGCCGCCATAAAATTTGGAAAATACACTTTTGTGCATATCTTTGTATCTAGATATCATATAAACATGAATAATATGTCCTTTTATATGTTTTCAGACCCAAGGAAGCCATATCTGCCATTGTTTTTACAGAAAAATGCAAGGAAAATAAAATAGTGGGCAATATACCAGCCAAAATGGAGACGGCCGTCGTGAAATCGGATCGTATAATTTCCCAATTAGAATCGATTCAATAAACAATCTTCACTGATAACATTTATTTTGAATACACACACACGCACACGCACACACACACACACACACACACACACACACACACACGCACACACATACACACACACCTAAACATAAACGATGAATGAACATAAACAATCACATAAACGAATGCCTCATTCATCCTCATCCATATCTATCACACGCGGTTCATTGATGTTTGCTTTGTTGTTACAACTGTAACCCACACACCCACAAACTTCAGTACAAGGAATATTGTTATTGCGACAGCTACATCTTCCCATACACCCTTTCTTGCACCCACAGTTCACGAGATTCATTATTGCTTCTGGGGCTGGAGGATTCAGGCATCGACTTGGGGCATAAACCCCATCATCCGAAAGTAACTGCCAACCATACTCGACAGGTGATGGAAGGGACGGATGGCTTTCTGCTGCCTTTCTCCATATCATTGCGATATAATGTGCTCGCTGAACGTGTAACTTTAGCGAACCAGTGATAGGTGGAAGACTCTCTCCCTCAGCAGCACGGTTGGAGAATAAGAACCAGCGAAGCTCGTTTACTTTCGTGTGAACTTTAGACTTGTACAGCAGACAGACGAAGCGTTCCAGCTGGGAACACACTTCTGGTGACGGATCAGTTTGTCCCAAAGACTCCAGAGCCTCCCATATCTTGTTGTCACATGTCATGAAGACCTTAAAGCACCAGTCCTTGCTCCTGCCAGCGAACCTTCCAGACATGTCACTTCCCGTGAATGCGTGGAATCCAAGTATTGCAGACGCACGTTTCTCTCCTAGCATGCCATGAATAGGTTGGACTGCAATGCTCCTCCTCAACTTTCCCTTCCCAGTGAGAAACCTCGTAGCAGGTGGTAGATCGTGAAATCTCTGAATCAGTAGGAGGAAGATATCGGTATCTGGCGAATCAATGATAACTTCTGCATCTTTGTCGACTGTGAGAGCATGCAGAATTAAGAGTGTATCGGCCTCTTCTTGGCTGTGCGTGAGTAGACTGTCTGGAACTTCAGTGTTGCCCGTGGTCTTAGTTCCTGATGTCACCATGAACTTCTTCAACTTGTTTGGATGAGCCTTGCTGTAAGATAGACACTTCACAGCCAAGTACTCTGTAAGCTCTGCCTTGGTCTTCACATTGGAAAGGAAATCTTTGAGTGAAATCTTCTGGATCAATGTACTATCCCTGACGTGATAGTATGTTGATTTCCCCTTTGTCCTCTTTAGGCGCATTTTGTCTTTCAGTGAGTTATCGATGTATCGGTCGAATACCAACCTCACGTCATCATAATGCACGGCAATATTTTCGAGGCGTTCAATGAACGATTGAGCAAAGTCACTGCATGTAATCATTTGTTCTGTTTTGGAGATCCCGTTAACAAGAGCCATGCCATCAATGATTATTATCACTCTATGGCGAGAGGTAGTCTCGTTTTCATTGATCACTCCTGATCTTGTGGTTGTGTCTGGGTTTTGGCTGATCTGAGAGGGTTCCTGCAAATTTTGGCTTGAGATTTCATAGTCAGTTGATGGGTCATTAGTTTCTTCCCCAGCGTGTGCTGCTGCATCATTCAAAGCGGCAATTCCCGCGTCTTGATGCTCATTGATTTCTGTCGAAATAGGTTCTCCTGGTGGATCATGTACATCCTGCTCTTCAGGCTCAGCCAGATGCTCAAGTTGACGAAGGATTTTTGCCTTGTCGTATGCCAACAAGAGGGATCCATCAGATGCAAATAAAGAACGTGGAACGATGCCAAATTCATAGGTGCCAATACATTCTTTCAGGTCGAGCTCTGGTCGGCTCCGTGAGATAACGATGAACCTCTGCAACAATCCTCGCTCTTCTTTGACTTTGATCAGCTTGTCGCCCGATCTCACTTCTGTTGTGGCATTCGAACTCTTGAATGTTCGAAGTTTTCTTTTCGTCATTTTGTCCCACACAGAAAGTTTTCCCTCAGCTAAACGATCTGTGGCAAATTGCTGGAACATCTGTTGTCCGATCTCGTCGCGCTCTAAGATGTCGCTGGACACTTTTTCATTCATGACTTCTTTGGTGAGCAGGTTGTAGACCTCGTCTACTTCCTCTTCCATAAATGGATCGCCATGTTCACGGAACACCCTAGAAAGCTTGGAGGCATGGCTCATCACCCGGGAAAGCTTTCCCCCCGTGATTTCGTGGTGTTGTTTTCTGCTCTGGTTTTCACCAAGACCATATCCCTCCGCAAACTCGTGCAGTGACTTTGACAGCTCAGGTGCAATGAGGAAGAACTTGTCAAGCGCCTTCTCATTTTGAGTTATCCCTACGATTCCTCCAATCACCTTCAGTGTACGGTTTTCTTGCTCAATGCCATGGTCTGGGGCTATTGATGTGAAGCCTGCCAATCCTTTTGTCACACAGAAGTTCCCTTTCATGAATTCCCTCCACAGTTCTGGGTGCTGCTTTTCAGTCTCCTGCATTGTTGAAATGTAGAGAGGGAGCAACCGAGCATAGTTTAGATGATCGTGAGCGAAGAAGTACTTCGTGAGAGACTCGATGCTCTCCATATGCAGCAGCAGATCACGTTGTCTTGTACTTCTAATGAACAGAAGGATAGTCTCAAACTGTTTCATGTAGTTCAGGATGAAGCGCTGTATCTTGTTTGTGCTGACCTCAAATTGTTCCAGTTTTTTGGTCATATCTCTGGACTCCATCATGGCCAATGTTTTTTTGAGAATGTCGCATAGATTCTTCTCTGGCTCCATGCTCCCGCTGATGTCTCTCTGATATGCCTCTCCCAGACGAACAGATGACTCGTTCAGATAGGCCCTTTCTTCAGGTTCCATTGCCAGGAATCTCTGGAAGTACAGGTTGTACAAAGCGATCAGTGTTACCATGTGTGCCTCCAGAGCTCGATACAAGTGCCTCCCATTTAGTATTTGGCTCACTGTGGTTGGCGAGAAAAGTCCAGCCTCGACCCATGCCTGATCAATTCCACTCCCTTCCACGTATTTTCCTAATGCAGCTAAGGCCCAAAACACAACATGTAGCTCACCAGGTCGGAAGAGGAATTGCTTCCTGATGTCCTCGCGTTCCACCCACAGCTTCATCGCCAGGTCGTATAGCTGCAAATCGAGAGTCATGACTGTGATTGCCTCACTCCCCATAACACGAGTTGTGATGTTGTGAGCTCTCATCAGACCCGTGTACAGTGTATCATAGTCTGTAGGAGGCGACCTTATCAACGGAGGAACGAGAGCAACATTGGTCTTCTCACTGGACGAAGATAGCAAGGAATTGAAGGCTCCCCACGTCCCCGGAGCTGTGAGTTTGACGTCAACTTCTCCTTCTTCCTCGAAGTTCAGGCATCCAATCATCCAGGTCATAATCGGTTTTCTTGTTCTTGTCTGTCTCGGGTTTTGATGTGAGCAGCTTGCAGTCGCTCTTTCTCTTCTCGGGTGCTGGCTTCTTGCAGGTCAACGTTTTACAGCCAACTGCATCATGTATCGTTTGAGCTTTTGATGACCGGTCAAGTTCAATTGGTGGTATCATGGGTGATTTCTCCGGTGATACAGGCTGGTAGATCGCAATTGCTGTACCATGAAGGGTATTCATCCCGCAAGGAGTTGACTCTAGAAAATCGATGTTGTCCATGGCAAACCAGACGAACGTGTCCTGAACCAACCATGGTGGTAGACAGATGCCTCCGGTGGACTCCATTTGCTTCAGTACGGAGTTGGCAATGCTGGTCTCAATCTCCATGACCTTTTTGTAGGAGATGGCGAGGTCCAGATGTGCAAGTTTCTCTACAAGCGCCTTGGATCGTGTGTTTTTGTGTATGTCGAGAGCTAAGCCCACACTCAATGGAGTTTCAAATCGTTGTTTGAATGATCCATCCTCGCTTCTTGGTTCGTACGATACCTGTCGGTCAGATTTATAAGCACCGACAAAGTGCTGCGCCAACAATGATGCACTCACACCAATGGAGTCCTCCCTGTTGCTATTTCCTACTTTCCTTGTTCCCATGACTGCATGCTTGCAGAAGATGTTGAGCATCGGGGGTGGCTTGTAATCAGCAAAGGTTCCATTAAATTTCCATGCTGGGGAAGATGCGATGTCTTTCCTCAATATTTTCGCAGCTCGCAAAAGTACTTTAAAATCGTCTTTGATGCTGTCTGCTGTAATTGTGCTTGATATCATGTGGTCTTTGAGCTTTGTGGAAAGAATCTGCTCTGGCTTTGTTTTGTTTGAGGGCCGGCTGAAATGAACATCGGCAATGTTGTCTAGGATCAATTGTTTCAGGTATGGCTTATAACTATGGTTGTCTGAGACCGGAAAGTCGTGCTCCTTAAGTAAATTGACATAGGTTACATGAATTTCATTCATATTCAGCACAGCATTTTCAGTAGTATCATTCAACGCAGTTTCAACAATTTCAATGAGTTCAAGGTCTGATAACACCTGACCAAAGTTAACATTGGTTGTTTCTGTTTGTTTTTCCGTCTTAACTATAGCACGTTTGGCCTTAACTACACATGGTAAATGATATTTCATGTCCTCAGCCATTGCTTGCAATGGGTCAGGCGAACTTATGACACTGTTCAGTCTCACTTTCAGATTGTCATTACTTGTTTCTTGGCCAATGTTTCTGATCTGGAGTCCCATGTTCTTTGTTGACACATTGTGTAGTTCACTTCCTCTGTCTTCCTGGCATATGACACATCTGAGCGCGTCAAATGTCTGTTCTCGGGAACACCTTCTGGATGTTGACGTGCTTTCCCCTAGATCACTAGAACTTGGTCGTCCTCTCTTTTTCAGTCGGATTTCTGCGGCACTGCCTGATGTTGTTCCTTTCTCAAACCTAGCCTTTGCTCGATCAATGTGCATCTTATTGGTAACATCTTTGTAACAAGCTTTATGGTAGCGGAGACCTTTTGCGAGCAATTCTTCAGCAGAGGAATATTGCAAACGTCTATTCAATGATGCAAACTTTGTTTCACCATACGTGTACTGTTCCTCAGCACCTGCCATCAGTTTCTCGACAGAGGAGAGTTTTGGTTTCGTTACAAAGGTTGTATAGTCTGTTTGCCCTATGGCCATTTGGCATACAAAACAAAGTCCGAAATCTACTGACTTCTCAATCTTCCTGGGTGGTGAGTCACTCATCTTGAAGGTAGGTGTAATTTTCTAGACACTCTTGAACTGTCGTCGGTCCTGCAAAGATAGATACTACTATTCAGATTCACATTTCGTCAACACAGTCAAAACCAGACCTTAACTAGATGGTGGAAACTTAATTAACCGATTTCATGCTGGCCGACCCCACTTTGGCTGGTATATGTCCACTATTTTATTTTCCTTGCATTTTTCTGTAAAAACAATGGCAGAAATGGCTTCCTTGGGTCTGAAAACATATAAAAGGACATATTATTCATGTTTATATGATATCTAGATACAAAGATATGCACAAAAGTGTATTTTCCAAATTTTATGGCGGCCATCTTGGATTTCTTCGAATTACTACCTATTAGACGTAAAAGAAAAAATGGAACCCTATTTTTTTTACATCTCTATAATATTCTGAAGCAGAATCCATTGCTAAATCAATTTTAACAAACAAAAAACACAAACAATATTGTTATGACATATGGGCCTGCACTATTTGGGGTCAGGATGCGTGTGTTTTGAATGACCATGTGCTTCAGCCTTGGGGTTGAATTGCATGTGTATGCTAATGGCACAGTCTTGATATACGGTGTGCCTTGGCCGTGGGGTCAAGGTGCACGTCCAAGGCTGTTTAAATGTTTGATTTTTTACCTTTTTTTTACTATAAAAAAGGCAGGCCAAGGACTGGCCTCAAAAAGACCAGTTCAACAACAGTTTTAAAACGCGTGTTTGTTGTTGTCTGGAGTGAATCATTCAGTTTGAAGAAACATTGTAGTTTATAATCAGCATCCTATACCCTGATGTAGATCGATACTTGAATCGTTAATTTTATGATACTTTGGATGGTGGTTCATTGTAGAGGGTTGAAAGTTGGATTTTTTTGTTTGTTTGTTTATTAAATCTATACATAACGTTTATATAAAAGACGTGTATATATATACACTACTCACAATAAGTTAGGAATATTGGCAGGTTCTTCGGTGTGGTTGATTTTGTGTATTAATTATGTTGAAAAAAGTTGTTGGCCCTAATTCTATGGTTATTAATGAGTGTGAAAAAACACAGCATTCTTGATTTCAATACCATAACCCTAACCCCTATAAAATAAAATAAAACTCACTCCCACAATATTGTACACCGCTCCTTTCCTCTGCCATCGCCAGGCATTGCAAAACGTCATTGCCCGGCACTGAAGGGGGCTCGGCAGTGACGCACGCTGAAAGGGAGTACTCAGTTTTCACTCTGGTTGTTTTCTTGCTTTCTTGTTTGTTTGTTTGTTTGTTTGTCCGGGCGATATCTCAGCCATCCTTTGACCTAGGAAGCTGAAATTTCGGCACAATGGTGAGGAAGTACTTTCTCAAAAACAGTATTTTTTTGTTTTTTGATTAATCAATTAATTGATGAGTTATTTAATTATTAGCGATTAATTACGTACTTATATATTGTTATGTCGGTGGGATAGTGATATGTAGAGCCAGATAGATCTGTGTAGGTAACGTGCTTCGTCTGTCGCAGTAAGGAATCTACCTTGTAATAAGTTTCATGTGTAGGCGTTTTGTCGGTTAAGAGTATACCTGTGAGCATACCAGGATGTTCGAGTGATAAGTAGAGTTAGGGATTAAACAGTAGTGCCCCTGTGTCTATCACCTGGTCAGCCAAACCTTTGTCCCTTGTGGCAATGCACACCTGTAGACACCATAGATAGGTCCCTAGCGCAACAATAAATGATTCCCTTCCCCTGACATGACTTCGGAAGGAAACCAGGCCAGGACACCGCCGACGATGGCCACCGCCAATTACACCTCCGACAGGCCTATCCACCTCGAGTGCCACGCTCTATGACCATGGAACGGGATGAGAGTTGGGGTGGCGCGGTAGGCGTGAACCTCCAGCCGGCAAGTCAGTGGAGGGCACTGATTGGGTAGCGCGCCAAGGCTGACGTGACGTCACTAGCAAGGTTATTTAAGAGAGCGCCGAGCGCCGAACGCCATTGAGAGAGAGAGAGAGAGAGAGAGAGAGAGAGAGAGAGAGAGAGAGAGAGAGAGAGAGAGAGAGAGAACGAGAGAGAGCACGAGAGAGCACGAGAGAGAGCACGAGAGAGAGCATGAGAGAGAGCACGAGAGAGCACATCCGGTTCTTGTTTTGCGCAGCTCGCTATTGCAGCTCTTCTTCGTCTTGCGCAGCCCGAGTTGAGTTGGGTTATAGCCCGAGTGGAGTTCGATTGTTCTTGCACGTTCGCTTCGGGAGAGTTGACTGGGACATGGCAGGCTGATTGTGTGTGAAGATTGACCTCGCATTGGAGCCGCTAGCCTGCGTTAGACGTGCGGTGCTTTTCCTGCTGTTAACCTTGTGCGGTGCTTTTCCTGCTGTTAATTAACCTTGTGGTGCTTGGAGCGGTACTTGGAGCGGTGCTTGGTGCTGTGGTGCTGGAGCGAGGGACCTCGTGGGTGCTTTGCAACTTGGAGCGAGGCCTTGTGGCGCTTGGAGCGAGGGTTGGTGGTGCTCTGAGGCGGACGGAGAGGGTTGCGTGGGACGTCGGCGGACACGACTACAAGACTGCAGACAGATAAGCTCGCACCCCACATTCCCCAATTACACGACGAACGTGTTCTTTTATTAATTCATAATCCCTCATCTGTTTCTGATATCTGTGTGTGGGGACGTCCCGATTAGGACATTTTATTATCGGCGCGTGCTTTTCCTGACCCACCATCCTTGCAATAAACCCTTGTATTATTTTCCTTTGCTATTCAAAACCTGTGCCCGCTTGAGTTAATCCCTCTACAGGATCGGAGTGTCCGCAGTTAAGCGCTTGCGCAGCTTCCATTTTCCTCCTTCCTCCCGCGCGACCATAGTAAAATCCGTGTTTGGTTGTTGCCTCCGAATAAACTGTTTAGGCCTATCCGCGACCTTTTGGTGTTAACCGGGAGTCCCACGACAATATTTCCTTTCTCCTCTGGCCATTATCTCTGGCACCTTTTGAGTTAGGAAGCTGATATTTGGACATGCCAATGACCAAGTGATTTGGCTGCAAAGGCTATTTTCGATTTATTGATTAATCAATTAATTAATTAATCGATTAATTATTTAATTATTCGATTAATGACTAAAAACATTTTTTGTTACAGATTCTGGTAAAATGGTGGTGGTTTATGTATTCTATTAGCCAATTGATTAACTTTAAAAAAAATTATGATTATTATTTATTTATTTTCGTTATTAATTATTTATTTATATTCTTTCTCATTTGGCCAATATCTCAGGCACCTTTTGAGCTAGGAAGCTAATATTTGGACATGACAGTGACCAGGTTATGTGGCCATAAAGGATATTTTTGATTTATTGATTAATCATTTCATTGATTAATTATTTATTGATTAATCAATTAATTATTTAATTTTTTATTAATGACTCATTTAATTAAATTTCTAAAAGATACATCTTCGGATGAAGCACTGGTGGTTTAGTTATGCTATTAGCCAATAGATTCAGAAAATATTTTATGATAATCTTTTATTGATTTTAATTATGCAATTAATCAATCAATTATTGTACACCTCTCCCTCCCAATGCACTCTCTATGAGCTGCACTGCGGTATTGCCAGGCGCCAGAGGCGCCCTGGTAATGCCGCACTGTGGGATATTTAATTATTTGGCATGGGGAGGTGTACTTTGAATGTATCTGTACTTGTTGTACACCGCACCTTTCCTATGCGATCTCCAGGCATTGCAAAACGTCATTGCCGGGCACCGAAGGGGGCTCGGCAGTGACGCACGCTGAAAGGGAGTACTTAGTTTTCACTCTGGTTGTTGTACACGGCACCTTTCCTTTGCCATCTCCAGGCATTGCAAATCGTCATTGCTGGGCACCGAAGGGGGCTCGGCAGTGACGCACGCTGAAAGGGAGTACTCAGTTTTCACTCTGTTTGTTTGTTTGTTTGTTTGTTTTCTTTCTTGTTTTCTTGTTTTCTTGTTTGTTTGTCCGGACGATATCTCAGCCATCCTTTGAGCTACGAAGCTGAAATTTCGGCACAATAGTGAGCAAGTCCTTTGTCAAAAACGGTATTTTTTGTTTTTTGAATAATTTTATCAATTAATTGAGGAGTTATTTAATTATTAGCGATTAATTAAGTACTTATTTAATTAATCAAATTTCCTTTCTCTTCTGACCATTAACTCAGGCACCTTTTGAGTTAGGAAGCTGATATTTGGACATGCCAATGACCAGGTGATTTGGCTGCAAAGGCTATTTTTGATTTATTAATTAATCAATTCATCAATTAATCGATTAATTATTTAATTATTCGATTAATGACAAATTTTTTATTTTTTTTTAGTGACAGATTCTGATGAAATTGTGGTGGTTTATGTGTTCTCTGATCGAATTGATTAATAATTTAATTTTTTAAATGATTATTATTTATTTATTTTCATTATTAATCATTTATTTATTTTCTTTCTCATTTGGCCAATATCTCAGGCACCTTTTGAGCTCGGAAGCTAATATTTGGACATGAGTGACCAAGTGATGTGGCTATCAAGGATATTTTTGATTTATTGATTAATCATTTAATCGATTAATTATTTATTGGTGAATCAATTGATTATTTAATTTTTTATTAATGACTTATTTAATTAAATTGCAAAAAGATACATCTTCGGATGAAGCACGAGTGGTTTAGTTATGCTATTAGCCAATTGATTAAAAAAATAATTGTGATAATCTTTTATTGATTTTAATTATACAATTGATCAATTAATTAGCGTACACCTCTCCCTCCCAATGCAGCCTCTATGTGCCACGCTGTAGGATATTTAATTATTTGGCATGGGGGCGGTGTACTTTGAATGTATCTGTACTTGTTTTCTTTCTCATTTGGCCAATATCTCAGGCACCTTTTGAGCTGGGAAGCTAATATTTGGACATGACAGTGACCAAGTGATGTGGCTATCAAGGATATTTTGGATTTATTGATTAATCATTTCATTTATTAATTATTATATTGATTAATCGATTAATTATTTATTGATTAATCAATTAATTATTTAATTTTTTATTAATGACTTATCTATCTATAATTCAGTAATCTCTGTACGTTTGTACGTCTGTACGTCTGTACGTTTGTCTGTGACCGCTGTTTCTCGACAACTACCGGTCCGATATACTTGAAACTTGCCAGGTATATTGCTGGGGACCCGAGGATGTGCCTTTTCAAGGTTTGAAATTAATCGGACAAGTACTTACCGAGCTATGGCGATTTAGCCGTTCGCCGTTCGCTTTGCCGTTGCGAATGGACCAAACCATTCATGTAAATAGAGGGGGGGGGGGGGGTTCTGTGGTCGTTCGCTTTGGCTTTGCGAATGGACCAAACCATTCATGTAATAGAGGGGGGGGGGGGGTTCTGTGGTCGTTCGCTTTGGCTTTGCGAATGGACCAAACCATTCATGTAAATAGAGGGGGGGGGGGGGGTTCTGTGGTCGTTGCGAATGGACCAAACCATTGTTTTTTTTTTGCAGTTTTTTTTTTTTTGCAGTTTTTTTTTTTTTGCAAGGAACGGGCACCCACGTACGGGCACGTCCTAGCTTATATATAGTACGGGCATGCCCTAGTTTAATTAAATTTGTAAAAGATACATCTTCAGATGAAGCACTAGTGGTTAGTTATGCTATTAGCCAATTGATTAAGAAAATATTTTGTGATAATCTTTTATTGATTTTAATTATACAATTAATCAATCAATTAGTGTACACCTCTCCCTCCCAATGCAGCCTCTATGTGCCGCGTTGTAGGATATTTAATTATTTGGCATGGGGGCGGTGTACTTTGAATGTATCTGTACTTGTTGATTTATTAATTAATCAATTAATCAATGAATCCATTAATTATTTAATTATTCGATTAATGACTAAAATTTTGTTTTTAAATTTACAGATTCTGATGAAATGATGGTGGTTTATGTGTTCGATAACCGAATTGATTAATAATTTAATTTTTTAATGATTACTATTTATTTTTATTTTTTAAAAATGATTATTATTTACTTATTTTCATTATTAATTATTTATTTATATTCTTTCTCATTTGGCCAATATCTCAGGCACCTTTTGAGCTGGGAAGCTAATATTTGGACATGACAGTGACCAAGTGATGTGGCTATCAAGGATATTTTTGATTTATTCATTAATCATTTAATCGATTAATTATTTATTGATTAATCGATTAATTATATTTATTGATTAATCAATTAATTATTTAATTTTTTATTAATGACTTATTTAATTAAATTTCAAAAAGATACACCTTCGGATGAAGCACGAGTGTTTAGTTATGCTATTAGCCAATTGATTAAGAAAATATTTTGTGATAATCTTTTATTGATTTTAATTATACAATTAATCAATCAATTAGCGTACACCTCTCCCTCCCAATGCAGCCTCTATGAGCTGCACTGCGGTATTGCCGGGCGCCTCAGGCACCCCAGCAATGCCGCGCTGTAGGATATTTAATTATTTGGCATGGGGGCGGGATACTTTGAATGTATCTGTACTTGTTTGTTTTCTTGTTTTCTTGTTTGTTTGTTTGTTTGTCCGGGCGATATCTCAGCCATCCTTTGAGCTAGGAAGCTGCAATTTCGGCACAATAGTGAGCAAGTCCTTCCTTAAAAAGAATATTTTTTGTTTTTTAATTAATCAATTAATTGAGGAGTTATTTAATTATTAGCGATTAATTAAGTACTTATTTAATTAA